>NW_024059713.1:0-32398 GCF_016432855.1 Salvelinus namaycush
GACAGTAGATCTAGCTGGTCTGTCATAATATAATAGAGACAGTAGATCTAGCTGGTCTGTCATAATATAATAGAGACAGTAGATCTAGCTGGTCTGTCATAATATAATAGAGACAGTAGATCTAGCTGGTCTGTCATAATATAATAGAGACAGTAGATCTAGCTGGTCTGTCATAATATAGAGACAGTAGATCTAGCTGGTCTGTCATAATATAATAGAGACTGATCTAGCTGGTCTGTCATATATAATAGAGACAGTAGATCTAGCTGGTCTGTCATAATATAATAGAGACAGTAGATCTAGCTGGTCTGTCATAATATAATAGAGACAGTAGATCTAGCTGGTCTGTCATAATAATAGAGACAGTAGATCTAGCTGGTCTGTCATAATATAATAGAGACAGTAGATCTAGCTGGTCTGTCATAATATAATAGAGACAGTAGATCTAGCTGGTCTGTCATATATAATAGAGCATTAGATCTAGCTGGTCTGTCATAATATAATAGAGACAGTAGATCTAGCTGGTCTGTCATAATATAATAGAGACAGTAGATCTAGCTGGTCTGTCATAATATAATAGAGACAGTAGATCTAGCTGGTCTGTCAT
Organism: Salvelinus namaycush; assembly: GCF_016432855.1. Lineage (NCBI taxonomy): Eukaryota > Metazoa > Chordata > Actinopteri > Salmoniformes > Salmonidae > Salvelinus > Salvelinus namaycush. The sequence goes on from NW_024059713.1 coordinate 608, forward strand.
AATATAATAGACAGTAGATCTAGCTGGTCTGTCATAATATAATAGAGACAGTATATCTAGCTGGTCTGTCATAATATAATAGAGACAGTATATCTAGCTGGTCTGTCATAATATAATAGAGACAGTAGATCTAGCTGGTCTGTCATAATATAATAGAGACTGTAGATCTAGCTGGTCTGTCATAATATAATAGAGACAGTAGATCTAGCTGGTCTGTCATAATATAATAGAGACAGTAGATCTAGCTGGTCTGTCATAATATAATAGAGACAGTAGATCTAGCTGGTCTGTCATTGTATAATAGAGACAGTAGATCTAGCTGGTCTGTCATAATATAATAGAGACAGTAGATCTAGCTGGTCTGTCATAATATAATAGAGACAGTATCTAGCTGGTCTGTCATAATATAATAGAGACAGTAGATCTAGCTGGTCTGTCATAATATAATAGAGATAGTAGATCTAGCTGGTCTGTCATAATATAATAGAGACAGTAGATCTAGCTGGTCTGTCATAATATAATAGAGACAGTAGATCTAGCTGGTCTGTCATAATATAATAGAGACAGTAGATCTAGCTGGTCTGTCATAATATAATAGAGACAGTAGATCTAGCTGGTCTGTCATATAATAGAGACAGTAGATCTAGCTGGTCTGTCATAATATAATAGAGACAGTAGATCTAGCTGGTCTGTCATAATATAATAGAGACAGTAGATCTAGCTGGTCTGTCATAATATAATAGAGACAGTAGATCTAGCTGGTCTGTCATAATATAATAGAGACAGTAGATCTAGCTGGTCTGTCATAATATAATAGAGACAGTAGATCTAGCTGGTCTGTCATAATATAATAGAGACAGTAGATCTAGCTGGTCTGTCATAATATAATAGAGTAGATCTAGCTGGTCTGTCATAATATAATAGAGACAGTAGATCTAGCTGGTCTGTCATATCATAGAGACAGTAGATCTAGCTGGTCTGTCATAATATAATAGAGACATTAGATCTAGCTGGTCTGTCATAATAATAGAGACAGTAGATCTAGCTGGTCTGTCATAATATAATAGAGACAGTAGATCTAGCTGGTCTGTCATAATATAATAGAGACAGTAGATCTAGCTGGTCTGTCATAATATAATAGAGACAGTATCTAGCTGGTCTGTCATAATAATAGAGACAGTAGATCTAGCTGGTCTGTCATAATATAATAGAGACAGTAGATCTAGCTGGTCTGTCATAATTAATAGAGACAGTAGATCTAGCTGGTCTGTCATAATATAATGAGACAGTAGATCTAGCTGGTCTGTCATAATATAATAGAGACAGTAGATCTAGCTGGTCTGTCATAATATAATAGACAGTAGATCTAGCTGGTCTGTCATAATATAATAGGGACAGTAGATCTAGCTGGTCTGTCAATTAAATAATGTAGACAGTTAGATCTAGCTGGTCTGTCATAAATATAATGAGGACAGAGATCTGAGCTGGTCTGTCATTGAATATAATAGAGACAGTAGATCTAGCTGGTGCTGGCATAATATAATGGAGCCAGTAGATCTAGCTGGTCTGTCATAATGTTATATAGAGACATGAGATCTAGCTTGTCTGTCATAATATAAGAAGAGACATTAGATCTAGCTGTCTGTCATAATATAAGAGAGACAATATATCTAGACTAGATATCTAGCTGGTCCTGTCATAATATAATAGAGAACATGTAGATCTAGCTGGTCTGTCATGAATAATACTAGAGACAGTAGATCTAGCTGGTCTGTCATGAATATAATAGAGACAATAGATCTAGCTGATCTGTCATAAATATAATAGAGACAGTTAGATCTAGCTGGTCTGTTACATAAATATAATAGAGACATGTAGATCTAGCTGGTCTGTCATAATATAATAGAGAGCAGTATATCTAGCTGGTCTGTCAATTAATATAATAGAGGACAGTAGATCTAAGCTGGTCTGTCATTAATATAATAGCGCAGTAGATCTACTGGCATCTGTCATTGTATACTAGAGACAGTAGATCGAGCGGGTCTGTCATAAATCTATGTAGGCATAGATTCTAGCTGGTCATGTCATTGTATATAGAGACCGTGGAAATCTAGCTGGTCTGTCATAATATAATAGAGACTGTAGATCTAGCTGGTCTGTCATAATATAATAGAGACATATATCTAGCTGGTCTGTCATTATAATAGAGACAGTAGATCTAGCTGGTCTGTCATAATATAATAGAGCATAGATCTAGCTGGTCTGTCATAATATAATAGAGACATTAGATCTAGCTGGTCTGTCATAATATAATAGAGACTGTAGATCTAGCTGGTCTGTCATATATAATAGAGACAGTATATCTAGCTGGTCTGTCATAATATAATAGAGACATTAGATCTAGCTGGTCTGTCATTATAATAGAGACAGTAGATCTAGCTGGTCTGTCATAATATAATAGAGACAGTAGATCTAGCTGGTCTGTCATAATAATAGAGACAGTATCTAGCTGGTCTGTCATAATATAATAGAGACTAGATCTAGCTGGTCTGTCATAATGTAATAGAGACAGTAGATCTAGCTGGTCTGTCATAATATAATAGAGACATAGATCTAGCTGGTCTGTCATAATATAATAGAGACAGTATATCTAGCTGGTCTGTCATAATATAATAGAGACAGTAGATCTAGCTGGTCTGTCATAATATAATAGAGACAGTATATCTAGCTGGTCTGTCATAATATAATAGAGACAGTAGATCTAGCTGGTCTGTCATAATATAATAGAGACAGTAGATCTAGCTGGTCTGTCATAATATAATAGAGACAGTAGATCTAGCTGGTCTGTCATAATATAATAGAGACAGTATATCTAGCTGGTCTGTCATATATAATAGAGACAGTAGATCTAGCTGGTCTGTCATAATATAATAGAGACAGTAGATCTAGCTGGTCTGTCATAATATAATAGAGACAGTAGATCTAGCTGGTCTGTCATAATATAATAGAGACAGTAGATCTAGCTGGTCTGTCATAATATAATAGAGACAGTAGATCTAGCTGGTCTGTCATATATATAGAGACAGTAGATCTAGCTGGTCTGTCATTATAATAGAGACAGTAGATCTAGCTGGTCTGTCATAATATAATAGAGACATAGATCTAGCTGGTCTGTCATAATATAATAGAGACTGTAGATCTAGCTGGTCTGTCATATATAATAGAGACAGTAGATCTAGCTGGTCTGTCATAATATAATAGAGACAGTATCTAGCTGGTCTGTCATAATATAATAGAGACAGTAGATCTAGCTGGTCTGTCATAATATAATAGAGACAGTAGATCTAGCTGGTCTGTCATAATATAATAGAGACAGTAGATCTAGCTGGTCTGTCATAATATAATAGAGACAGTAGATCTAGCTGGTCTGTCATATATAATAGAGACAGTAGATCTAGCTGGTCTGTCATAATATAATAGAGACTGTAGATCTAGCTGGTCTGTCATAATATAATAGAGACAGTAGATCTAGCTGGTCTGTCATTATAATAGAGACAGTAGATCTAGCTGGTCTGTCATAATAAATATAGACAGTAGATCTAGCTGGTCTGTCATAATATAATAGAGGACAGTAGATCTAGCTGGTCTGTCATTGTATTAATAGAGACAAGTGATACTAGCTGGTCTGTCATAATATAATAGAGACAGTAGATCTAGCTGGTCTGTCATAATATAATAGAGACAATATATCTAGACAATATATCTAGCTGGTCTGTCATAATATAATAGAGACAGTAGATCTAGCTGGTCTGTCATAATATAATAGAGACAGTAGATCTAGCTGGTCCTGTCATAATATAATAGAGACAGTATATCTAGCTGGTCTGTCATAATATAGATAGAGACAGTAGATCTAGCTGGTCTGTCATAATATAATAGAGACAGTAGATCTAGCTGGTCTGTCATAATATAATAGAGACTGTAGATCTAGCTGGTCTGTCATAATATAATAGAGGACAGTATATCTAGCTGGTCTGTCATTAATATAATAGAGAAGTATATCTAGCTGGTCTGTCATAATATAATAGATACTGTAGATCTAGCTGGTCTGTCATAATATAATAGAGACAGTAGATCTAGCTGGTCTGTCATATATAATAGATACTGTAGATCTAGCTGGTCTGTCATAATATAATAGAGACATTAGATCTAGCTGGTCTGTCATAATATAATAGAGACAGTATATCTAGCTGGGCTGTCATTATATAATAGAGACAGTAGATCTAGCTGGTCTGTCATAATATAATAGAGACAGTAGATCTAGCTGGTCTGTCATAATATAATAGAGACAGTAGATCTAGCTGGTCTGTCATAATATAATAGAGACAGTAGATCTAGCTGGTCTGTCATTATAATAGAGACAGTAGATCTAGCTGGTCTGTCATAATATAATAGAGACATAGATCTAGCTGGTCTGTCATAATATAATAGAGACATTAGATCTAGCTGGTCTGTCATAATATAATAGAGACAGTAGATCTAGCTGGTCTGTCATATATAATAGAGACAGTAGATCTAGCTGGTCTGTCATAATATAATAGAGACAGTATATCTAGCTGGTCTGTCATTGTATAATAGAGACAGATGAAATAACCGATAGATCTAGCTGGTCTGTCATAATATAATAGAGACAGTAGATCTAGCTGGTCTGTCATAATATAATAGAGACAGTAGATCTAGCTGGTCTGTCATAATATAATAGAGACAGTAGATCTAGCTGGTCTGTCATAAATAATAGAGACAGTATATCTAGCTGGTCTGTCATAATATAATAGAGACAGTAGATCTAGCTGGTCTGTCATAATATAATAGAGACAGTAGATCTAGCTGGTCTGTCATAATATAATAGAGACAAAATATCTAGCTGGTCTGTCATAATATAATAGAGACAGTAGATCTAGCTGGTCTGTCATAATATAATAGAGACAGTAGATCTAGCTGGTCTGTCATAATATAATAGAGACTGTAGATCTAGCTGGTCTGTCATAATATAATAGAGGCAGTATATCTAGCTGGTCTGTCATTATATAATAGAGACAGTATATCTAGCTGGTCTGTCATAATATAATAGATACTGTAGATCTATCTGGTCTGTCATAATATAATAGAGACAGTAGATCTAGCTGGTCTGTCATAATATAATAGATACTGTAGATCTAGCTGGTCTGTTATAATATAATAGAGACAGTATATCTAGCTGAACTGTCATAATATAATAGAGACAATATATCTAGCTGGTCTGTCATAATATAATAGAGACAGTAGATCTAGCTGGTCTGTCATAAAACAATAGTGACAGTAGATCTAGCTGGTTTGTCATAATATAATAGAGACATTATATCTAGCTGGACTGTCATACCTTAAGGGAAGTGTGAGACGGGAGCCATATGATCGGTGAAGATTCTCCCATTGCGAATGTACGGTCCCTTACTAGACGTCCGACTTCGTCTCGGAAAATCGCGGACGGCGTCGGGCCGAGGGCGGGGGGGAGCTCTTTCAGGAAGTCATCGAAGAAATCGTCTCGGACGTTCGGTCACCGTTTTATAAAAATAACAAATTTTTGACTTGGACTCTGCATTCTCGAAAATTCCCACCAGGGGGCAAATAAATCATATTGCAGGCGCACGAACACGGGGCAAACGAGCGCGGCCTTTTCTCCTAAACGGAAAATATTTCGAAGCCGAAACTCGGCGAGCGTAGGTTTGGAGTAAAGGGAAGTTGGCCCCGAACAAGATGGCGTCGAGGCCTCTGCGCTTTTTGAGTTATGGCCATTTTTCTGGGATTAAAGGTCAAAAACGCAAAGTAGGGTGCAATTTGACCGCTTCACGTCAAAGTACATAAGCATACGGTGTCAGGAAAAAAAGAACCAGCCGTTTATCTATCGTAATTTAAGAGAAATCGTACATTGTCCATTTGGTGATGTTCACGAAGAGGAATTTTTTTTCAAAAAATTCACAGATCCAGTTGCAGTTTGTTCACACGAACATTTTTAAAGTGGGTCTCGAAGCTCTGCGAGAATTCTGTGATTTTATGTGATTTTATGAAGTAACACACACTCATTTAACCCTCTGTTAATAAGTCAGTTCTTAACATAAAGACTTAAAACTCAATATTAAATAAGAGCCTACCCCAAGGAGGGTATGTGTTCACGTTCAGCTTCCTATGTCAACTGGAAGTACCTTAAAATGGTGCATAGGGTCAGGTTTGAAGGGTAATAAAGGTCAGATCTTTTCAAAACTTCACTTGTGTGATTAGACAACCCTCATGAAGTGTAATCAGTCATTTTTCCCAACAGATGTCAAAGAAAAGCTCTCTCACACAAACACACACACACACAAAAAGGAAGGATGGAGTGGAAAAGTACGGTGCTTAAAGACACACAAAGCCTGCAATGGCATGACTATTATCTCCAGGCCGTGCCGAGTTCAACGAGATGCCCCGCTTGACCGTAGCTCGCTCGGTCTGAGCGCAGCGACCGTTACAAGAAAATGGACCCAAATGACCTTTTGACCTCATGTCAATTTTATTTGCTTTTGGGAGACAGAGAGAGAACCGTTAAGGTTAGAAGCACAATTTCACCTCAGGAATGTTCTTAAGGTCCTCCCGATCTGTGCAAGCCTAACCTTGACCTTGTGGCATTAACCCTTAACAGTTAAAAGCTGGTGTTTACATCAAACAATTTACAATGACATGTCGCCCCATAGGAATACATTGACTGCACCTCTCAATTCAACCTGAAGCCTATGTGGGTTATGAATGTCTTATGAACCTGTCTTTGATGTCAGTCCATCAGGCCACCATGAGGTCTACCTGTGTCGATTCTAAGCTTCCTGGAGCAACCGGAAGTGGTTAAATCACCCTAAAAGTGTTTGCCATAGCCAACCTGCAGTTTGAGAGAAATAGTGCATTCAGCCCTATGTAAATCAGTCAATTTTTAACATACAGACTTAAAACTCAGGATTCTGTAACAGCATACTCCAGTGATGATATGTGTTTATTTATAGCTTCCTGTGACAACCGGAAGTGCCATAACTGGTGTCAAATGGGCTGTTTCGAAGGGTTAAAAATGTCAAATCTTTCCAAAACTTCATATATGTGAATAGACAACCCTCATGAACTGTAAATCAGTCCTTCATCCCATCAGATTTCAAAAATAAAAAATACACACCGACACAGAAATGATGGAGGGACACACTGAGGGGCTAAGAGGCAGACAGTGCCTGCAGTAGTTACTTTTGTTCCAACTTTTAAAGAACCGTCAGACCTAGAGTTCTGAAAATTTACAAACCTGTTCTAGACCTCAGGTCGATTGTGCACGGTGAATTATATGGCTCTAGAAGGTTCTCGGATCGATAAAAAGCATCGTGTATTTGCCATGTTTTCAATTCATTTTGACCTCAACGAAACGGACGACATTTAGAAAAGTCCCAGAGTCTCAAGACTAGGTGCGTTGAAACCGGCTCGGCCCATAGAGACAGACCCCAACGAGCCTGTTTGATTGCTCATTCAAGGACCCCGTAGCAAGGCAATGAAAAAAGTGGCATTTCAGCACCAATTAGGGTTTTGCTCGGGCACCGAATGACCTATCGAGCCGAAACTTGGGATTCGAGGTCGCTTCACATAGGGCTAAACATAATGTGTGAACTGGACCCGCAGCTAGAACATAACTACGTATTATTTGTTTTATTATGGTTTAAATAGAAGGCGCTGTGAATTTTGGGCCTGCTCTGAAATATGTTATAGTTGGCTTCTAAAGGAGTTGGAAAAAGTGAGTTTGGAGTCAGATGGTATCAGTTTGGTGTCTGAAAATATCTATTTGACTGATGGACACTGACTTGCTCGTTGACTTTTGTACATTTGCAATATGTTTCAACGGGGAGGTACCATGAGGAAAAAGCGACATGATGAAATTTCACGAAACGAGCGATGGAGAGGAACCACTATCACTGCCCGGCCATCCTGAGGTCATCAGACCGTTGACTTTTGCATTTCTAAAGTATTTAAGAGAATGTACGTTACATTTGCAATATGATGTGATGTTGAATCATATTGCAAATGTAACGTGCATTCTTTAAATACTTTAGAAATACAAAAGTCAACGTCCTGATGACCTCAGGATGGCCGGGCAGTGATAGTGGTTCCTCTCCAACGCTCGTTGCGTGAAATTTCATCATGTCGCTTTTTCCTCATGGTACCTCCCCGTTGAAACATATTGCAAATGTACAAAAGTCGACTAGCAAGTCAACTAGCAAGTGTCAACAAAAGTCAACTAGCAAGTGTCCATCAGTCAATTGGATATTTTCAGACACCAAACTGATACCATCTGACTCCAAACTCACTTTTTACAACTCCTTTAGAAGCCAACTATCACATATTTCAGAGCAGGCCCAAAATTCACAGCGCCTTCCATGAATGCACCAAAATAGCATTCTGAAATCACCACTAAAATGACATTGCCATATTCTCCAGGCCGTGCCGAGTTCAACGGGATGCCCCGCTTGACCGTAGCTCGCTCGGTCTGAGCGCAGCGACCGTTACAAGAGAACGGACACGAATGACCTTTTGACCTCAATGTCAATTTCATTTGCTTTTGGGAGACAGAGAGAGAACCGTTAAGGTTAGAAGCACAATTTCACCTCAGGAACAATCCTAAGGTCCTCCCGATCTGTGCAAGCCTAACCTTGACCTTGTGGCATTAACCCTTCACAGTTAAAAGAAGGCGTTTACATCAAACATTTTACAATGACATTTCGCCCCATAGGAATACATTGACTGCTCCTCTAAATTCAACCTGAAGCCTATGTGGGTTATGAATGTCTTATGAACCTGTCTTTGATAACAATCCATCAGGCTACTATGAGGTCTACCTGTGTTGATTTTAAGCTACCTGGAGCAACCGGAAGTGGTTAAAATCACCCTAAAAAGTGTCCAGATATACATGACTTGCAATTTTGAAAATCACTGCATTCAACCCTATGTAGATCAGTCAATTCTTAACGTATAGACTTAAAACTCAGGATTCTGTAACAGCATACCCCAGTCAAGATATGTGTTTACCTATAGCTTCCTGTGCCAACCGGAAGTGCCTTAAAATGGTGTCATGGTGCTGTTTCGAAGGGTTAAAAAGGTCAGAACTTTTCAAAACTTCATTTGTGTGATTAGACAAGCCTCATGAACTGTAAATCAGTCATTTCTCTAAGCAGATGTCAAAGGAAAGCTCTCTCTCACACAAAAACACACACACAAAGCAATGATGGAGTGAAAAAGTACGGTGATTAAAGACACACAAAGCCGGCAATGGCATTCCCATTATCCCTAGGCCGTGCCGAGTTCAACGAGATGCCCCGCTTGACCGTAGCTCACTCGGTCTGAGAGCAGCGACCGTTACAAGAGAACGGACACGAATGACCTTTTGACCTCAATGTCAATTTTATTTGCTTTTGGGAGACAGAGAGAGAACCGTTAAGGTTAGAAACACAATTTCACCTCAGGAATGTTCTTAAGGTCCTCCCGATCTGTGCAAGCCTAACTTTGACCTTGTGGCATTAACCCTTCACAGTTAAAAGAAGGTGTTTACATCAAACAGTTTACAATGACATTTCGCCCCATAGGAATACATTGACTGCTCCCCTAAATTCAACCTGAAGCCTATGTGGGTTATGAATGTCTTATGAACCTGTCTTTGATGACAGTCCATTAGGCCACCATGAGGTCTACCTGTGTCGATTCTAAGCTTCCTGGAGCAACCGGAAGTGGTTAAAATCACCCTAAAAGTGTTTGCAATAAGCACCCTGCAATTTGAGAGAAATAGTGCATTCAGCCCTATGTAAATCAGTCAATTTTTAACATATAGACTTAAAACTCAGGATTCTGTAACAGCATACTCCAGTGAGTATATGTCTTTACTTTCAGCTTCCTGTGCCAACCGGAAGTGCCATAATTGGTGTCAAATGGGCTGTTTTGAAGGGTTAAAAATGTCAAATCTTTCCAAAACTTCATAATTGTGATTAGGCAACCCTCCTGAACTGTAAATCAGTCATTAGTCCCATCAGATTTCAAAGAAAAATTTACACACCCAAACAGAAATGATGGAGGGACACACTGAGGGGCTAAGAGGCAGACAGTGCCTGTAGTAGTTACTTTTGTTCCAACTTTTAAAGAACCGTCAGACTTAGAGTTCTGAAACTTTACAAACCTGTTCTAGACCTCAGGTCGATTGTGCACGGTGAGTTATGTGGCTCTAGAAGGTTCTCAGACCGATAAACAGCCTCGTGTATTTGCTATGTTTTCAATTCATTTTCAGCTCAACGAAACTGACGACATTTAGAAAAGTCCCAGAGTCTCAAGACTAGGTGCATTGAAACCGGCTCGGCCCATAGAGATGGACCTCAACGATTCTGTCCGATTGCTCATTCAAGCACCCCGTAGCAAGGCATGGAAAAAAGTGGATTTTCAGCACCAATTAGGGTTTTGCTCGGGCACCGAATGACCTATCGAGCCGAAACTTGGGATTCCAGGTCGCCTCACATAGGGCTAAACATAATGTGAATATTGGACCCGCAGCTAGAACATAACTACGTATTATTTGTTTTATTATGGTTTAAATAGAAGGCGCTGTGAATTTTGGGCCTGCTCTGAAATATGTGATAGTTGGCTTCTAAAGGAGTTGGTAAAAGTGAGTTTGGTGTCAGATGGTATCAGTTTGGTGTCTGAATATATCTAATTGACTGATGGACACCGACTTGCTACTTGACTTTTGTACATTTGCAATATGTTTCAACGGGGGGATACCATCACAAAAAGCGACATGATGAAATTTAACACAACGAGCGATGGAGAGGAACCACTATCACTGCCCGGCCATCCTGAGGTCATCAGGACGTTGACTTTTGCATTTCTAAAGTATTTAAGAGAATGTACGTTACATTTGCAATATGATTCAACATCACATCATATTGCAAATGCACGTTAGATTTGCAATATGATTCAACACATCATATTGCAAATGTAACAGTGTGTGTTATGTTTGCAATATGATTCAACACATCATATTGCAAACGTAACAGTGTGTGTTATGTTTGCAATATGATTCAACACATCATATTGCAAATGTAACAGTGTGTGTTATGTTTGCAATATGATCCAACACATCATATTGCAAACGTAACAGTGTGTGTTATGTTTGCAATATGATTCAACACATCATATTGCAAATGTAACAGTGTGTGTTTGCAATATGATTCAACAGTGTGTTATGTTTGCAATATGATGTGATGTTTTTCACTGTTGAATCATATGCAAATGTAACGTGCATTCTTTAAATAAACCCTATGTGGGTTATGAATGTCTTATGAACCTGTCTTCAATGACAATCCATCAAGCCACTATGAGGTCTACCTGTGTTGATTCTAAGCTTCCTGGAGCAACCGGAAGTGATAAAATCACCCTAAAAGTGTTTTGCCATACCCAACCAGCAGTTTGTGATATATAGTGCATTCAACCCTGTGTAAATCAGTCAGTTCTTAACGTATAGACTTAAAACTCAGGATTCTGTAAAAGCATACCCCGATCAGGATAGGTATTTACTTATAGCTTCCTGTGCCAACCGGAAGTGCCTTAAAATGGGGTCATAGGTGCTGTTTCAAAGGGTTAAAAAAGTCAGATCTTTCCAAAACTTTAAGTGTGTGATTAGGCAACCTTCATGAACTGTAAATCAGTCATTTCTCTAAACAGATGTCAAAGAAAAGCTCACACACACACACACACAAGTCCAAACTGTTCGTGCACCTGGTATTTCTTTGGGGTTACCAGGTGCCATGTTTCAAGATGGTTGAAATTGCGTTTAGGGAGCATCCAGACCTCCATACCCGCTCTGGGAGCACTATTCTACGGCCAAAAATCAATGGGGGCTGGCCTGAGTGTTTTATGGAGGTTTTCACAAAAACTCAGAAAATATTCTGTTTTTTTTCTGGAAAATATTTTATGTTTTTTCTTCTCGAGTCAATGGGGTACGGCCTGAGTGATTTATGGAGGTTTCCAAACAAAGTCAAAAAATATTCTATGTTTCATGTTTTGGGTTACCAGGCGTCATTTTTCAAAACGGTTTTAAATGCTTTTAGGTGTCATCCAGACGTCCATGGGAGCACTATACTACGGCCCCAAATCAATGGGTGCTGGCCTGAGTGATTTATGGAGGTTTGGGGGGTGATACGTTTTTTCTAATTTATTCACATTTTTGACTTCGTATTAAATCAGATTGCAAATGCACAAAACATATTCCTTAAGTACAAGTAAACATTTATAAAAAATGATGACAGTAAAATGTGACTAAAGTATCTTCATACAGTTCTTATACATGTGTAATTGACATAAAAATCGAAAGAATTTCAAAAAACGGTCCAGAAAGCACTTTTTTAAATGGAATATACGTTTTTTCCACATTTTTAACATTTTTGACTTTTGACTTTTGACTTTTGACTTCCTTTGAAATCACATTCCAAATGCATAAAACATATTCCTTAAGTACAAGTAAACATTTATAAAAAATGATGACAGTAAAATGTGACTAAAGTATTTTCATACAGTTCTTATACATGTGTAATTGACATAAAAATCGAAAGAATTTCAAAAAACGGTCCAGAAAGCACTTTTTTAAAGGGGGTGATACATTTTTTCCAAATATTTGACATTTTTGACTTTTGACTTTTGACTTCCTATGAAATCACATTCCAAATGCACAAAACATATTCCTTAAGTCCAAATAAAAATGTCCAAAAAATTATGTTAATAAAATTTGACAAAAGTATTTTCATACAGTTCTTACACATGTGTAATTGACATAAAAATCGAAAGAATTTTGAAAAACGGTCCAGAAAGCACTTTTTTAAAGGGGGTGATACGTTTTTTCCAAATTTTTGACATTTTTGACTTTTGACTTTTGACTTCCTAAGAAATCACATTCCAAATGCACAAAACATATTCCTTAAGTCCAAATAAAAATGTAAAAAAAATTATGTTAATAAAATTTGACAAAAGTATTTTCATACAGTTCTTACACATGTGTAATTGACATAAAAATCGAAAGAATTTCGAAAAACGGTCCAGAAAGCACTTTTTTAAGGGGGTGATAAGTTTTTGCCAAAACTTTCAAAATTTCAAAATTTCAAAATATGACTCTTGGGTCTTGACTTGCGTTACAGTAAGCCTATGAAAAATTAAGATGGAACACACTCGCCCACTATAGGATTTTTGGGGTGTTACACAGCTCATTTACAATATGGCATTTGTCATCAACTTTGGACGAAACAGCGCCGGATGTAATGTGAAATCCCACACAATCCCATCGTGTATATGGTCCGCTCGGTGCCAATAAGTTGCCATGTTATTTTGTACAATTGAGGGGGGACTTCCCTTACATTATGTAATAGAGACAGTAGATCTAGCTGGTCTGTCATAATATAATAGAGCCATTAGATCTAGCTGGTCTGTCATAATGTAATAGAGACATTAGATCTAGCTGGTCTGTCATAATATAATAGATACTGTAGATCTAGCTGGTCTGTCATGATATAATAGAGACAGTATATCTAGCTGGTCTGTCATAATATAATAGAGACAATATATCTAGCTGGTCTGTCATTGTATAATAGAGACAGTAGATCTAGCTGGTCTGTCATAATATAATAGAGGCAGTAGATCTAGCTGGTCTGTCATTGTATAATAGAGACAGTGGATCTAGCTGGTCTGTCATAATATAATAGAGACATTAGATCTAGCTGGTCTGTCATAATATAATAGAGACAATATATCTAGCTGGTCTGTCATAATATAATAGAGACAGTAGATCTAGCTGGTCTGTCATAATATAATAGAGACAGTAGATCTAGCTGGTCTGTCATAATATAATAGAGACAATATATCTAGCTGGTCTGTCATAATATAATAGAGACAGTAGATCTAGCTGGTCTGTCATAATATAATAGAGACAGTAGATCTAGCTGGTCTGTCATAATATAATATAGACTGTAGATCTAGCTGGTCTGTCATACTATAATAATAGAGGCAGTATATCTAGCTGGTCTGTCATTATATAATAGAGACAGTATATCTAGCTGGTCTGTCATAATATAATAGATACTGTAGATCTATCTGGTCTGTCATAATATAATAGAGACAGTAGATCTAGCTGGTCTGTCATAATATAATAGATACTGTAGATCTAGCTGGTCTGTCATAATATAATAGAGACAGTAGATCTAGCTGGTCTGTCATAATATAATAGAGACAGTAGATCTAGCTGGTCTGTCATAATATAATAGATACTGTAGATCTAGCTGACTTCAGTGTTGTGATGCAAAAATCCTAGCAAAATGCTTGGCGAATAGAATAAAAAAAGTTTTGTCAGATATTATTCATCCTAATCAGACAGGTTTTTTACATGGACGATACATTGGAGATAATATAAGGCAAGTACTGGAAACAATAGAACACTATGAAATATCGGGGACACCAGGTCTGGTTTTCATAGCTGATTTTGAAAAGGCTTTTGATAAAGTACGACTGGAGTTTATATATAAATGCCTAGAATATTTCAATTTTGGGGAATCTCTTATAAAATGGGTTAAAATTATGTATAGTAACCCTAGGTGTAAAATAGTAAATAATGGCTACATCTCAGAAGGTTTTAAACTATCTAGAGGAGTAAAACAAGGTTGTCCACTATCGGCATATCTATTTATTATTGCCATCGAAATGTTAGCTGTTAAAATTAGATCAAACATTAATATTAATGGATTAGAAATCCGTGGCTTAAAAACTAAGGTGTCATTGTACGCTGATGATTCATGTTTTCTTTTAAAACCACAACTAGAGTCTCTCCACGGCCTCATAGAGGATCTAGATACCTTTGCTATCCTCTCTGGATTAAAACCAAATTATGATAAATGTACCATATTACGTATTGGATCACTAAAAAATACACATTTTATATTGCCATGTAGTTTACCAATTAAATGGTCTGACGGAGATGTGGACATACTCGGTATAAAAATCCCAAAAGAAAGAAATGATCTCACTCCAATAAATTTTTATAGAAAGTTAGCAAAAATAGATAAGATCTTGCTACCATGGAAAGGAAAATACTTGTCTATTTGTGGAAAAATCACCCTGATTAACTCTTTAGTCATATCACAGTTTACCTATTTGCTTATGGTTTTGCCTACACCTAGTGACCTGCTTTTTAAATTATATGAACAAAAAATATTCCATTTTATTTGGAACGGCAAGCCAGATAAAATTAAAAGGGCCTATTTATATAACGAATATGAATTCGGAGGGCAGAAATTATTAAATATTAAAGCATTAGACCTCTCACTAAAGGCATCAGTCATACAAAAGTTATACTTAAATCCAAACTGGTTCTCTAGTAAATTGGTACGAATGTCTCATCCTATGTTCAAGAAGGGCCTTTTTCCCTTTATTCAGATTACACCTGCTCACTTTCGGTTGTTTGAAAAGGAAATAATCTCCAAAATATCCTTATTTTTTAAACAAGCCTTAGAAAGTTGGTTGCAATTTCAGTTTAATCCACCTGAAAGGACGGAACAAATAGTACAACAAATATTGTGGTTAAATTCAAATATAGTAATTGATAAAAAAACTGTATTTATCGAAGAAATGTTTAAAAAAGGTATCATTTTTGTGAATGATATCATAAATAGGACTGGTGGAGTTATGTCACACATGCAGCTAACACAGACATATGGAAATGTCTGCTCTACCCAAAATTACAACCAATTAATTGCAGCATTACCACAAAAATGGAAGAGGCAAGTAGAAGGGGAAAAAAGTAAGGAACTTGTATGTCGGCCCTGTATTAAAGAACATAAATGGTTAAAGAAAAGTGTGATAAATAAAAACATATACCAATTTCATTTAAGGACCAAAAAACTGACAGCTGTGCCATATAAATTGCAAAATAGTTGGGAAGAGATTTTCGATGTACCCATTCCATGGCACATGGTTTATGAATTGATACGCAAAACAACGCCGGATTCAAAACTTCGAATTTTTCAATTTAAATTACTGTACAAAATTCTTGCAACTAATAGAATGTTATATATATGGGGTATACAATCTTCCCAGCTCTGCAGATTCTGTTGTGAGGAGGCAGAGTCATTAGATCATTTATTTTGGTATTGTCCATATGTAGCTCGTTTTTGGTCACAGGTCCAGGAATGGCTGAAGAATTGCAACATTTGCCTAGAACTAACGCTACAGATAGCAATACTGGGGGATTTGAAAAGCCATAGTCAATCAATCAATAATATAATAATTATTTTAGCAAAAATGTTTATTTTTAATTTACAATCTGTAGAAGCTATGAGAATAGGAAGGTTCAAATCTTTTGTGAAGCATCACAGCACAGTTGAAAAATATATGGCAAATAAAAATCCGAAATGGATGATGTTGGAAGATAGATGGGAAGGGTTGAGTGGAACTGAAGGGTGGGACTAATAACAAGATAAACAATGTAGGGCATACGGGATCTGTGAAATGTGTATAGGTGCGGAGCTTTTGTGAAATAGCACAGTTACAAGTGGAAATAAAATTGGATGGACAACAGAAATAGAGGAAGGACTAAGAACAAACAAGAGAGAACTATTATAAAGTAGTCTGTGTCTGTAAAATAGGTATAAGATGTATAAATTGAAGGTAAAAGCAGAAGTGTTTATTAGTTTACTCCAATTGGGGGAGCGGTGGTAGGGTTGCGGGGAATAATAATAAAGGTATATTCTTTAAAAAAGTATGTATGTCTATATAGGTATGTGTATGTATATATGTATATATGTATGCATGCGTGTATGGATATATATATTTACCCAAAAAAATATGGGGGATTGGAAATGATGCAGACAATTACATTGGAAGCAACATTCTTTCCGCAATATTAAGCTGATCCACCCCAAAAAAAAAAAAAAAAAAAAAAAAAAAAAAAAAAAAAAAAGATCTAGCTGGTCTGTTATAATATAATAGAGACAGTATATCTAGCTGAACTGTCATAATATAATAGAGACAGTAGATTTACCTGGTCTGTCATAATATAATAGAGACAGTAGATCTAGCTGGTCTGTCATAAAACAATAATGACAGTAGATCTAGCTGGTTTGTCATAATATAATAGAGACATTATATCTAGCTGGGCTGTCATTATGTAATAGAGACAGTAGATCTAGCTGGTCTGTCATAATATAATAGAGCCATTAGATCTAGCTGGTCTGTCATAATGTAATAGAGACATTAGATCTAGCTGGTCTGTCATAATATAATAGATACTGTAGATCTAGCTGGTCTGTCATGATATAATAGAGACAGTATATCTAGCTGGTCTGTCATAATATAATAGAGACAATATATCTAGCTGGTCTGTCATAATATAATAGAGACAATATATCTAGCTGGTCTGTCATAAAATAATAGAGACAGTTGATCTAGCTGGTCTGTCATAATGTAATAGAGACATTAGATCTAGCTGGTCTATCATAATATAATAGAGACAGTAGATCTAGAGGGCCTGTCATAATATAATAGAGACAGTAGATCTAGCTGGTCTGTCATAATGTAATAGAGACTGTACATCTAGCTGGTCTGTCATAATATAATAGATGCAGTAGATCTAGCTGGTCTGTCATTGTATAATAGAGACAGTAGATCTAGCTGGTCTGTCATAATATAATAGAGGCAGTAGATCTAGCTGGTCTGTCATTGTATAATAGAGACAGTAGATCTAGCTGGTCTGTCATAATATAATAGAGGCAGTAGATCTAGCTGGTCTGTCATTGTATAATAGAGACAGTGGATCTAGCTGGTCTGTCATAATATAATAGAGACAATATATCTAGCTGGTCTGTCATAATATAATAGAGACAGTAGATCTAGCTGGTCTGTCATAATATAATAGAGACAGTAGATCTAGCTGGTCTGTCATAATATAATAGAGACAATATATCTAGCTGGTCTGTCATAATATAATAGAGACAGTAGATCTAGCTGGTCTGTCATAATATAATAGAGACAGTAGATCTAGCTGGTCTGTCATAATATAATATAGACTGTAGATCTAGCTGGTCTGTCATAATATAATAGAGGCAGTATATCTAGCTGGTCTGTCATTATATAATAGAGAAAGTATATCTAGCTGGTCTGTCATAATATAATAGATACTGTAGATCTATCTGGTCTGTCATAATTTAATAGAGACAGTAGATCTAGCTGGTCTGTCATAATATAATAGATACTGTAGATCTAGCTGGTCTGTCATAATATAATAGAGACAGTAGATCTAGCTGGTCTGTCATAATATAATAGAGACAGTAGATCTAGCTGGTCTGTCATAATATAATAGATACTGTAGATCTAGCTGGTCTGTTACAATATAATAGAGACAGTATATCTAGCTGAACTGTCATAATATAATAGAGACAGTAGATCTACCTGGTCTGTCATAATATAATAGAGACAGTAGATCTAGCTGGTCTGTCATAATATAATAGATACTGTAGATCTAGCTGGTCTGTTATAATATAATAGAGACAGTATATCTAGCTGAACTGTCATAATATAATAGAGACAGTAGATCTACCTGGTCTGTCATAATATAATAGAGACAGTAGATCTAGCTGGTCTGTCATAAAACAATAGTGACAGTAGATCTAGCTGGTTTGTCATAATATAATAGAGACATTATATCTAGCTGGGCTGTCATTATGTAATAGAGACAGTAGATCTAGCTGGTCTGTCATAATATAATAGAGCCATTAGATCTAGCTGGTCTGTCATAATGTAATAGAGACATTAGATCTATCTGGTCTGTCATAATATAATAGATACTGTAGATCTAGCTGGTCTGTCATGATATAATAGAGACAGTATATCTAGCTGGTCTGTCATAATATAATAGAGACAATATATCTAGCTGGTCTGTCATAATATAATAGAGACAATATATCTAGCTGGTCTGTCATAAAATAATAGAGACAGTTGATCTAGCTGGTCTGTCATAATATAATAGAGGCAGTATATCTAGCTGGTCTGTCATTATATAATAGAGGCAGTAGATCTAGCTGGTCTGTCATAATATAATAGAGACATTAGATCTAGCTGGTCTGTCATAATGTAATAGAGACATTAGATCTAGCTGGTCTATCATAATATAATAGAGACAGTAGATCTAGCTGGCCTGTCATAATATAATAGAGACAGTAGATCTAGCTGGTCTGTCATAATATAATAGATACTGTACATCTAGCTGCTCTGTCATAATATAATAGATGCAGTAGATCTAGCTGGTCTGTCATTGTATAATAGAGACAGTAGATCTAGCTGGTCTGTCATAATATAATAGAGACATTAGATCTAGCTGGTCTGTCATAATATAATAGAGACAATATATCTAGCTGGTCTGTCATAATATAATAGAGACAGTAGATCTAGCTGGTCTGTCATAATATAATAGAGACAGTAGATCTGGCTGGTCTGTCATAATATAATAGAGACTGTAGATCTAGCTGTTCTGTCATAATATAATAGAGACAGTAGATCTAGCTGGTCTGTCATAATATAATAGATACTGTAGATCTAGCTGGTCTGTTATAATATAATAGAGACAGTATATCTAGCTGAACTGTCATAATATAATAGAGACAGTAGATTTACCTGGTCTGTCATAATATAATAGAGACAGTAGATCTAGCTGGTCTGTCATAAAACAATAATGACAGTAGATCTAGCTGGTTTGTCATAATATAATAGAGACATTATATCTAGCTGGGCTGTCATTATGTAATAGAGACAGTAGATCTAGCTGGTCTGTCATAATATAATAGAGCCATTAGATCTAGCTGGTCTGTCATAATGTAATAGAGACATTAGATCTAGCTGGTCTGTCATAATATAATAGATACTGTAGATCTAGCTGGTCTGTCATGATATAATAGAGACAGTATATCTAGCTGGTCTGTCATAATATAATAGAGACAGTAGATCTAGCTGGTCTGTCATAATATAATAGAGACAGTAGATCTAGCTGGTCTGTCATAATATAATAGAGACAGTAGATCTAGCTGGTCTGTCATAATATAATAGAGACAATATATCTAGCTGGTCTGTCATAATATAATAGAGACAGTAGATCTAGCTGGTCTGTCATAATATAATAGAGACAGTAGATCTAGCTGGTCTGTCATAATATAATATAGACTGTAGATCTAGCTGGTCTGTCATAATATAATAGAGGCAGTATATCTAGCTGGTCTGTCATTATATAATAGAGAAAGTATATCTAGCTGGTCTGTCATAATATAATAGATACTGTAGATCTATCTGGTCTGTCATAATTTAATAGAGACAGTAGATCTAGCTGGTCTGTCATAATATAATAGATACTGTAGATCTAGCTGGTCTGTCATAATATAATAGAGACAGTAGATCTAGCTGGTCTGTCATAATATAATAGAGACAGTAGATCTAGCTGGTCTGTCATAATATAATAGATACTGTAGATCTAGCTGGTCTGTTACAATATAATAGAGACAGTATATCTAGCTGAACTGTCATAATATAATAGAGACAGTAGATCTACCTGGTCTGTCATAATATAATAGAGACAGTAGATCTAGCTGGTCTGTCATAATATAATAGATACTGTAGATCTAGCTGGTCTGTTATAATATAATAGAGACAGTATATCTAGCTGAACTGTCATAATATAATAGAGACAGTAGATCTACCTGGTCTGTCATAATATAATAGAGACAGTAGATCTAGCTGGTCTGTCATAAAACAATAGTGACAGTAGATCTAGCTGGTTTGTCATAATATAATAGAGACATTATATCTAGCTGGGCTGTCATTATGTAATAGAGACAGTAGATCTAGCTGGTCTGTCATAATATAATAGAGCCATTAGATCTAGCTGGTCTGTCATAATGTAATAGAGACATTAGATCTATCTGGTCTGTCATAATATAATAGATACTGTAGATCTAGCTGGTCTGTCATGATATAATAGAGACAGTATATCTAGCTGGTCTGTCATAATATAATAGAGACAATATATCTATCTGGTCTGTCATAATATAATAGAGACAATATATCTAGCTGGTCTGTCATAAAATAATAGAGACAGTTGATCTAGCTGGTCTGTCATAATATAATAGAGGCAGTATATCTAGCTGGTCTGTCATTATATAATAGAGGCAGTAGATCTAGCTGGTCTGTCATAATATAATAGAGACATTAGATCTAGCTGGTCTGTCATAATGTAATAGAGACATTAGATCTAGCTGGTCTATCATAATATAATAGAGACAGTAGATCTAGCTGGCCTGTCATAATATAATAGAGACAGTAGATCTAGCTGGTCTGTCATAATATAATAGATACTGTACATCTAGCTGCTCTGTCATAATATAATAGATGCAGTAGATCTAGCTGGTCTGTCATTGTATAATAGAGACAGTAGATCTAGCTGGTCTGTCATAATATAATAGAGACATTAGATCTAGCTGGTCTGTCATAATATAATAGAGACAATATATCTAGCTGGTCTGTCATAATATAATAGAGACAGTAGATCTAGCTGGTCTGTCATAATATAATAGAGACAGTAGATCTGGCTGGTCTGTCATAATATAATAGAGACTGTAGATCTAGCTGGTCTGTCATAATATAATAGAGACAGTAGATCTAGCTGGTCTGTCATAATATAATAGATACTGTAGATCTAGCTGGTCTGTTATAATATAATAGAGACAGTATATCTAGCTGAACTGTCATAATATAATAGAGACAGTAGATTTACCTGGTCTGTCATAATATAATAGAGACAGTAGATCTAGCTGGTCTGTCATAAAACAATAATGACAGTAGATCTAGCTGGTTTGTCATAATATAATAGAGACATTATATCTAGCTGGGCTGTCATTATGTAATAGAGACAGTAGATCTAGCTGGTCTGTCATAATATAATAGAGCCATTAGATCTAGCTGGTCTGTCATAATGTAATAGAGACATTAGATCTAGCTGGTCTGTCATAATATAATAGATACTGTAGATCTAGCTGGTCTGTCATGATATAATAGAGACAGTATATCTAGCTGGTCTGTCATAATATAATAGAGACAATATATCTAGCTGGTCTGTCATAATGTAATAGAGACATTAGATCTAGCTGGTCTATCATAATATAATAGAGACAGTAGATCTAGCTGGCCTGTCATAATATAATAGAGACAGTAGATCTAGCTGGTCTGTCATAATGTAATAGAGACTGTACATCTAGCTGGTCTGTCATAATATAATAGATGCAGTAGATCTAGCTGGTCTGTCATTGTATAATAGAGACAGTAGATCTAGCTGGTCTGTCATAATATAATAGAGGCAGTAGATCTAGCTGGTCTGTCATTGTATAATAGAGACAGTAGATCTAGCTGGTCTGTCATAATATAATAGAGGCAGTAGATCTAGCTGGTCTGTCATTGTATAATAGAGACAGTGGATCTAGCTGGTCTGTCATAATATAATAGAGACATTACATCTAGCTGGTCTGTCATAATATAATAGAGACAATATATCTAGCTGGTCTGTCATAATATAATAGAGACAGTAGATCTAGCTGGTCTGTCATAATATAATAGAGACAGTAGATCTAGCTGGTCTGTCATAATATAATAGAGACAATATATCTAGCTGGTCTGTCATAATATAATAGAGACAGTAGATCTAGCTGGTCTGTCATAATATAATAGAGACAGTAGATCTAGCTGGTCTGTCATAATATAATATAGACTGTAGATCTAGCTGGTCTGTCATAATATAATAGAGGCAGTATATCTAGCTGGTCTGTCATTATATAATAGAGACAGTATATCTAGCTGGTCTGTCATAATATAATAGATACTGTAGATCTATCTGGTCTGTCATAATTTAATAGAGACAGTAGATCTAGCTGGTCTGTCATAATATAATAGATACTGTAGATCTAGCTGGTCTGTCATAATATAATAGAGACAGTAGATCTAGCTGGTCTGTCATAATATAATAGAGACAGTAGATCTAGCTGGTCTGTCATAATATAATAGATACTGTAGATCTAGCTGGTCTGTTACAATATAATAGAGACAGTATATCTAGCTGAACTGTCATAATATAATAGAGACAGTAGATCTACCTGGTCTGTCATAATATAATAGAGACAGTAGATCTAGCTGGTCTGTCATAATATAATAGATACTGTAGATCTAGCTGGTCTGTTATAATATAATAGAGACAGTATATCTAGCTGAACTGTCATAATATAATAGAGACAGTAGATCTACCTGGTCTGTCATAATATAATAGAGACAGTAGATCTAGCTGGTCTGTCATAAAACAATAGTGACAGTAGATCTAGCTGGTTTGTCATAATATAATAGAGACATTATATCTAGCTGGTCTGTCATAATGTAATAGAGACATTAGATCTAGCTGGTCTGTCATTATGTAATAGAGACAGTAGATCTAGCTGGTCTGTCATAATATAATAGAGCCATTAGATCTAGCTGGTCTGTCATAATGTAATAGAGACATTAGATCTAGCTGGTCTGTCATAAAATAATAGAGACAGTTGATCTAGCTGGTCTGTCATAATATAATAGAGGCAGTATATCTAGCTGGTCTGTCATTATATAATAGAGGCAGTAGATCTAGCTGGTCTGTCATAATATAATAGAGACATTAGATCTAGCTGGTCTGTCATAATGTAATAGAGACATTAGATCTAGCTGGTCTATCATAATATAATAGAGACAGTAGATCTAGCTGGCCTGTCATAATATAATAGAGACGGTAGATCTAGCTGGTCTGTCATAATATAATAGATACTGTACATCTAGCTGCTCTGTCATAATATAATAGATGCAGTAGATCTAGCTGGTCTGTCATTGTATAATAGAGACAGTAGATCTAGCTGGTCTGTCATAATATAATAGAGACATTAGATCTAGCTGGTCTGTCATAATATAATAGAGACAATATATCTAGCTGGTCTGTCATAATATAATAGAGACAGTAGATCTAGCTGGTCTGTCATAATATAATAGAGACAGTAGATCTGGCTGGTCTGTCATAATATAATAGAGACTGTAGATCTAGCTGGTCTGTCATAATATAATAGAGGCAGTATATCTAGCTGGTCTGTCATTATATAATAGAGACAGTAGATCTAGCTGGTCTGTCATAATATAATAGAGACTGTAGATCTATCTGGTCTGTCATAATATAATAGAGACAGTAGATCTAGCTGGTCTGTCATAATATAATAGAGACAGTAGATCTAGCTGGTCTGTCATAATATAATAGATACTGTAGATCTAGCTGGTCTGTTATAATATAATAGAGACAGTATATCTAGCTGAACTGTCATAATATAATAGAGACAGTAGATCTACCTGGTCTGTCATAATATAATAGAGACAGTAGATCTAGCTGGTCTGTCATAAAACAATAGTGACAGTAGATCTAGCTGGTTTGTCATAATATAATATAGACATTATATCTAGCTGGGCTGTCATTATGTAATAGAGACAGTAGATCTAGCTGGTCTGTCGTAATATAATAGAGCCATTAGATCTAGCTGGTCTGTCATAATGTAATAGAGACATTAGATCTAGCTGGTCTGTCATAATATAATAGATACTGTAGATCTAGCTGGTCTGTCATGATATAATAGAGACAGTATATCTAGCTGGTCTGTCATAATATAATAGAGACAATATATCTAGCTGGTCTGTCATAATATAATAGAGACAATATATCTAGCTGGTCTGTCATAAAATAATAGAGACAGTTGATCTAGCTGGTCTGTCATAATATAATAGAGGCAGTATATCTAGCTGGTCTGTCATTATATAATAGAGACAGTAGATCTAGCTGGTCTGTCATAAAATAATAGAGACAGTGATCTAGCTGGTCTGTCATAATATAATAGAGGCAGTAGATCTAGCTGGTCTATCATTGTATAATAGAGACAGTAGATCTAGCTGGTCTGTCATAATATAATAGAGACAGTAGATCTAGCTGGTCTGTCATAATAATATAGAGACAGTAGATGTAGCTGGTCTGTCATAATATAATAGAGACAGTAGATCTAGCTGGTCTGTCATAATATAATAGAGACAGTAGATCTAGCTGGTCTGTCATAATATAATAGACAGTAATCTAGCTGGTCTGTCATAATATAATAGAGACAGTAGATCTAGCTGGTCTGTCATAATATAATAGAGACAGTAGATCTAGCTGGTCTGTCATAATATAATAGAGACAGTAGATCTAGCTGGTCTGTCATAATATAATAGAGACAGTAGATCTAGCTGGTCTGTCATATATAATAGAGACAGTAGATCTAGCTGGTCTGTCATAATATAATAGAGACTGTAGATCTAGCTGGTCTGTCATAATATAATAGAGACAGTAGATCTAGCTGGTCTGTCATAATATAATAGAGACAGTAGATCTAGCTGGTCTGTCATAATATAATAGAGACATGTAGATCTAGCTGGTCTGTCATAATATAATAGAGACAGTAGATCTAGCTGGTCTGTCATAATATAATAGAGACAGTAGATCTAGCTGGTCTGTCATAATATAATAGAGACAGTAGATCTAGCTGGTCTGTCATAATATAATAGATACTGTAGATCTAGCTGGTCTGTCATAATATAATAGAGACAGTAGATCTAGCTGGTCTGTCATATATAATAGAGACAGTAGATCTAGCTGGTCTGTCATAATATAATAGAGACAGTAGATCTAGCTGGTCTGTCATAATATAATAGAGACAGTAGATCTAGCTGATCTGTCATAATATAATAGAGACAGTAGATCTAGCTGGTCTGTCATTATATAATAGAGACAGTAGATCTAGCTGGTCTGTCATATATTAGGTTTCTTGTTATAATGTAATAGAGACAGTAGATCTAGCTGGTCTGTCATAATATAATAGAGACAGTAGATCTAGCTGGTCTGTCATAATATAATAGAGACAGTAGATCTAGCTGGTCTGTCATAATATAATAGAGACAGTAGATCTAGCTGGTCTGTCATAATATAATAGAGACAGTAGATCTAGCTGGTCTGTCATAATATAATAGAGACAGTAGATCTAGCTGGTCTGTCATAATATAATAGAGACAGTAGATCTAGCTGGTCTGTCATAATATAATAGAGACATGTAGATCTAGCTGGTCTGTCATAATATAATAGAGACAGTAGATCTAGCTGGTCTGTCATAATATAATAGAGACAGTAGATCTAGCTGGTCTGTCATAATATAATAGAGACAGTAGATCTAGCTGGTCTGTCATAATATAATAGAGACAGTAGATCTAGCTGGTCTGTCATAATATAATAGAGACAGTAGATCTAGCTGGTCTGTCATAATATAATAGAGACAGTAGATCTAGCTGGTCTGTCATAATATAATAGAGACAGTAGATCTAGCTGGTCTGTCATATATAATAGAGACAGTAGATCTAGCTGGTCTGTCATAATATAATAGAGATCTAGCTGGTCTGTCATAATATAATAGAGACAGTATATCTAGCTGGTCTGTCATAATATAATAGAGACAGTAGATCTAGCTGGTCTGTCATAATATAATAGAGACATTAGATCTAGCTGGTCTGTCATAATATAATAGAGACATTAGATCTAGCTGGTCTGTCATAATATAATAGAGACAGTAGATCTAGCTGGTCTGTCATAATATAATAGAGACAGTAGATCTAGCTGGTCTGTCATAATATAATAGAGACAGTAGATCTAGCTGGTCTGTCATAATATAATAGAGACAGTAGATCTAGCTGGTCTGTCATAATATAATAGAGACAGTAGATCTAGCTGGTCTGTCATAATATAATAGAGGAAGTAGATCTAGCTGGTCTGTCATAATATAATAGAGACAGTAGATCTAGCTGGTCTGTCATAATATAATAGAGACAGTAGATCTAGCTGGTCTGTCATAATATAATAGAGACAGTAGATCTAGCTGGTCTGTCATAATATAATAGAGACAGTAGATCTAGCTGGTCTGTCATAATATAATAGAGACAGTAGATCTAGCTGGTCTGTCATAATATAATAGAGACAGTAGATCTAGCTGGTCTGTCATAATATAATAGAGACAGTAGATCTAGCTGGTCTGTCATAATATAATAGATGACAGTAGATCTAGCTGGTCTGTCATAATATAATAGAGACAGTAGATCTAGCTGGTCTGTCATAATATAATAGAGACAGTAGATCTAGCTGGTCTGTCATAATATAATAGAGACAGTAGATCTAGCTGGTCTGTCATAATATAATAGAGACAGTAGATCTAGCTGGTCTGTCATAATATAAATAGCTACCAGTAGATCTAGCTGGTCTTGTCATAATATAATAGAGACAGTAGATCTAGCTGGTCTGTCATAATATAATAGAGACAGTAGATCTAGCTGGTCTGTCATAATATAATAGAGACAGTAGATCTAGCTGGTCTGTCATAATATAATAGAGACAGTAGATCTAGCTGGTCTGTCATAATATAATAGAGACATGTAGATCTAGCTGGTCTGTCATAATATAATAGAGGACAGTAGATCTAGCTGGTCTGTCATAATATAATAGGACAGTAGATCTAGCTGGTCTGTCATAATATAATAGAGACAGTAGATCTAGCTGGTCTGTCATAATATAATAGAGACAGTAGATCTAGCTGGTCTGTCATAATATAATAGAGACAGTAGATCTAGCTGGTCTGTCATAATATAATAGAGACAGTAGATCTAGCTGGTCTGTCATAATATAATAGAGACAGTAGATCTAGCTGGTCTGTCATAATATAATAGAGACAGTAGATCTAGCTGGTCTGTCATAATATAATAGAGACTGTAGATCTAGCTGGTCTGTCATAATATAATAGAGACAGTATATCTAGCTGGTCTGTCATAATATAATAGAGACAGTAGATCTAGCTGGTCTGTCATAATATAATAGAGACAGTAGATCTAGCTGGTCTGTCATAATATAATAGAGACAGTAGATCTAGCTGGTCTGTCATAATATAATAGAGACAGTAGATCTAGCTGGTCTGTCATAATATAATAGAGACAGTAGATCTAGCTGGTCTGTCATAATATAATAGAGACAGTAGATCTAGCTGGTCTGTCATAATATAATAGAGACATTAGATCTAGCTGGTCTGTCATAATATAATAGAGACAGTAGATCTAGCTGGTCTGTCATAATATAATAGAGACAGTAGATCTAGCTGGTCTGTCATAATATAATAGAGACAGTAGATCTAGCTGGTCTGTCATAATATAATAGAGACATTAGATCTAGCTGGTCTGTCATAATATAATAGATACTGTAGATCTAGCTGGTCTGTCATAATATAATAGATACTGTAGATCTAGCTGGTCTGTCATAATATAATAGAGACTGTAGATCTAGCTGGTCTGTCATAATATAATAGAGACAGTATATCTAGCTGGTCTGTCATAATATAATAGAGACAGTAGATCTAGCTGGTCTGTCATAAAATAATAGAGACAGTTGATCTAGCTGGTCTGTCATAATATAATAGAGACTGTAGATCTAGCTGGTCTGTCATAATATAATAGAGGCAGTATATCTAGCTGGTCTGTCATATATTAATAGAGACAGTAGATCTAGCTGGTCTGTCATAATATAATAGAGACAGTAGATCTAGCTGGTCTGTCATAATATAATAGAGACATTAGATCTAGCTGGTCTGTCATAATATAATAGAGACAGTAGATCTAGCTGGTCTGTCATAATATAATAGAGACAGTAGATCTAGCTGCTCTGTCATAATATAATAGAGACAGTAGATCTAGCTGGTCTGTCATATGTATAATAGAGACAAGTAGATCTAGCTGGTCTGTCATAATATAATAGAGACAGTAGATCTAGCTGGTCTGTCATAATATAATAGAGACAGTAGATCTAGCTGGTCTGTCATAATATAATAGAGACAGTAGATCTAGCTGGTCTTCCATAATATAATAGAGACAGTAGATCTAGCTGGTCTGTCATATATAATAGACAGTAGATCTAGCTGGTCTGTCATAATATAATAGAGACAGTAGATCTAGCTGGTCTGTCATAATATAATAGAGACAGTAGATCTAGCTGGTCTGTCATAATATAATAGAGACAAGTAGATCTAGCTGGTCTGTCATAATATAATAGAGGACAGTAGATCTAGCTGGTCTGTCATAATATAATAGAGACAGTAGATCTAGCTGGTCTGTCATAATATAATAGAGACTGTAGATCTAGCTGGTCTGTCATAATATAATAGAGACAGTATATCTAGCTGGTCTGTCATAATATAATAGAGACAGTAGATCTAGCTGGTCTGTCATAATATAATAGAGACAGTAGATCTAGCTGGTCTGTCATAATATAATAGAGACTGTAGATCTAGCTGGTCTGTCATAATATAATAGATACTGTAGATCCTAGCTGGTCTGTCATAATATAATAGAGGACAGTAGATCTAGCTGGTCTGTCATAATATAATAGAGACAGTAGATCTAGCTGGTCTGTCATAATATAATAGAGACAGTAGATCTAGCTAGCTGATTCTGTCATAATATAATAGAGACATTAGATCTAGCTGGGCTGTCATAATGTAATAGAGACAGTAGATCTAGCTGGTCTGTCATTAATATAATAGAGCCATGTAGATCTAGCTGGTCTGTCATAATATAATAGAGACAGTATATCTAGCTGGTCTTGTCATAATATAATAGAGACAGTAGATCTAGCTGGTCTGTCATAATATAATAGAGACATTAGATCTAGCTGGTCTGTCATTATATAATAGAGACATTAGATCTAGCTGGTCTGTCATAATGTAATAGAGACAGTAGATCTAGCTGGTCTGTCATAATATAATAGAGACAGTAGATCTAGCTGGCCTGTCATAATATAATAGAGACAGTAGATCTAGCTGGTCTGTCATAATATAATAGAGGACAGTATATCTAGCCTGGTCTGTCATAATATAATAGAGACAGTAGATCTAGCTGGTCTGTCATAATATAATAGAGACAGTAGATCTAGCTGGTCTGTCATTAATATAATAGAGACAGTAGATCTAGCTGGTCTGTCATAATATAATAGAGACATGTAGATCTAGCTGTCTGTCATAATATAATAGAGACAGTAGATCTAGCTGGTCTGTCATAATATATAGAGACAGTAGATCTAGCTGGTACTGTCAGTAGATCTAGCTGGTCTGTCATAATATAATAGAGACAGTAGATCTAGCTGGTCTGTCATAATATAATAGAGGCAGTAGTATCTAGCTGGTCTGTCATAATATAATAGAGACAGTAGATCTAGCTGGTCTGTCATTATATAATAGAGACAGTAGATCTAGCTGGTCTGTCATAATATAATAGAGGCAGTAGATCTAGCTGGTCTGTCATAATATAATAGAGACTGTAGATCTAGCTGGTCTGTCATAATATAATAGAGACATGTTTATGTAGCTGGTCTGTCATAAAATAATTGAGACAGCAGAGCTGCTGGTCTTTCATAATATAATAGAGACAGTAGATCTAGCTGGTTCTGTCATAATATAATAGAGGACAGTAGATCTAGCTGGTCTGTCATATATAATAGAGACAGTAGATCTAGCTGGCTGTCATAATATAATAGAGACATAGATCTAGCTGGTCTGTCATAATATAATAGAGACAGTATATCTAGCTGGTCTGTCATAATATAATAGAGACAGTAGATCTAGCTGGTCTGTCATAATATAATAGAGACAGTAGATCTAGCTGGTCTGTCATAATATAATAGAGACAGTAGATCTAGCTGGTCTGTCATAATATAATAGAGACAGTAGATCTACTGCTAACTTGTCTGTCATAATATAATAGAGACAGTAGATCTAGCTGGTCTGTCATAATATAATAGAGACAGTATATCTAGCTGGTCTGTCATAATATAATAGAGGACAGTAGATCTTAGCTGCTCTGTCATAATATATAGAGGCAGTAGATCTAGCTGGTCTGTCATAATATAATAGAGACAGTAGATCTAGCTGGTCTGTCATAATATAATAGAGACTGTAGATCTATCTGGTCTGTCATAATATAATAGAGACAGTAGATCTAGCTGGCCTGTCATAATATAATAGATACTGTAGATCTAGCTGGTCTGTCATAATATAATAGATACTGTAGATCTAGCTGGTCTGTCATAATATAATAGAGACAGTAGATCTAGCTGGTCTGTCATAATATAATAGATACTGTAGATCTAGCTGGTCTGTATAATATAATAGAGACAGTAGATCTAGCTGGTACTGTCATAATCTAATAGAGACAGTAGATCTAGCTGGTCTGTCATAATATAATAGAGACAGTAGATCTAGCTGGTTGTCATAAATATAATAGAGACAGTAGATCTAGCTGGTCTGTCATAATATAATAGAGACATTATATCTAGCTGGGCTGTCATTATATAATAGAGACAGTAGATCTAGCTGGTCTGTCATAATATAATAGAGCCTTAGATCTAGCTGGTCTGTCATAATGTAATAGAGACATTAGATCTAGTCTGGTCTGTCATAATATAATAGAGACAGTAGATCTAGCTGGCTGTCATAA
>NW_024059714.1:0-32347 GCF_016432855.1 Salvelinus namaycush
TCATGCATCACTGTTTCCTCTCTTACATGGATCCATCATGCATCACTGTCCCTGCTCCTCTTACATGGATCCATCATGCATCACTGTCCCCTGTTCCTCTTACATGGATCCATCATGCATCACTGTCCCCTGCTCCTCTTACATGGATCCATCATGCATCACTGTCCCCTGATCTTACATGGATCCATCATGCATCACTGTCCCCTGTTCCTCTTACATGGATCCATCATGCATCACTGTCCCCTGCTCCTCTTACATGGATCCATCATGCATCACTGTCCCCTGTTCCTCTTACATGGATCCATCATGCATCACTGTCCCTGTTCCTCTTACATGGATCCATCATGCATCACTGTCCCCTGTTCCTCTTACATGGATCCATCATGCATCACTGTCCCCTGCTCCTCTTACATGGATCCATCATGCATCACTGTAACCTGTTCCTCTTACATGGATCCATCATGCATCACTGTCCCCTGTTCCTCTTACATGGATCCATCATGCATCACTGTCCCCTGTTCCCTCTTACATGGATCCATCATGCATCACTGTCCCCTGTCCTCTTACATGGATCCATCATGCATCACTGTCCCCTGTTCCTCTTACATGGATCCATCATGCATCACTGTCCCCTGCCTCTTACATGGATCCATCATGCATCACTGTCCCCTGTTCCTCTTACATGGATCCATCATGCATCACTGTCCCCTGCTCCTCTTACATGGATCCATCATGCATCACTGTCCCCTGTTCCTCTTACATGGATCCATCATGCATCACTGTCCCCTGTTCCTCTTACATGGATCCATCATGCATCACTGTCCCCTGTTCTCCTCTTACATGGATCCATCATGCATCACTGTCCCCTGCTTCCTCTTACATGGATCCATCATGCATCACTGTCCCCTGCTCCTCTTACATGGATCCATCATGCATCACTGTCCCCTGCTCCTCTTACATGGATCCATCATGCATCACTGTCCCCTGCTCCTCTTACATGGATCCATCATGCATCACTGTCCCCTGTTCCTCTTACATGGATCCATCATGCATCACTGTCCTCTGTTCCTCTTACATGGATCCATCATGCATCACTGTCCCCTTTTCCTCTTACATGGATCCATCATGCATCACTGTCCCCTGCTCCTCTTACATGGATCCATCATGCATCACTGTCCCCTGTTCCTCTTACATGGGTCCATCATGCATCACTGTCCCCTGCTCCTCTTACATGGATCCATCATGCATCACTGTCCCCTGCTCCTCTTACATGGATCCATCATGCATCACTGTCCCCTGCTCCTCTTACATGGGTCCATCATGCATCACTGTCCCCTGTTCCTCTTACATGGATCCATCATGCATCACTGTCCACTGTTCCTCTTACATGGATCCATCATGCATCACTGTCCCCTGTTCCTCTTACATGGATCCATCATGCATCACTGTCCCCTGTTCCTCTTACATGGATCTATCATGCATCACTGTCCCCTGCTCCTCTTACATGGGTCCATCATGCATCACTGTCCCCTGTACCTCTTACATGGATCCATCATGCATCACTGTCCCCTGTTCCTCTTACATGGATCCATCATGCATCACTGTCCCCTGTTCCTCTTACATGGATCCATCATGCATCACTGTCCCCTGTTCCTCTTACATGGATCCATCATGCATCACTGTCCCCTGCTCCTCTTACATGGGTCCATCATGCATCACTGTCCCCTGTACCTCTTACATGGATCCATCATGCATCACTGTCCCCTGTTCCTCTTACATGGATCCATCATGCATCACTGTCCCCTGCTCCTCTTACATGGATCCATCATGCATCACTGTCCCCTGTTCCCCTTACATGGATCCATCATGCATCACTGTCCCCTGTTCCTCTTACATGGATCCATCATGCATCACTGTCCCCTGCGCCTCTTACATGGATCCATCATGCATCACTGTCCCCTGTTCCCTCCTCTTACATGGATACATCATGCATCACTGTCCCCTGTTCCCTCCTCTTACAAGGATCCATCATGCATCACTGTCCCCTGTTCCTCTTACATGGATCCATCATGCATCACTGTCCCC
Source organism: Salvelinus namaycush (assembly GCF_016432855.1). Classification (NCBI taxonomy): domain Eukaryota; kingdom Metazoa; phylum Chordata; class Actinopteri; order Salmoniformes; family Salmonidae; genus Salvelinus; species Salvelinus namaycush. The sequence goes on from NW_024059714.1 coordinate 2,086, forward strand.
TGTTCCTCTTACATGGATCCATCATGCATCACTGTCCCCTGTTCCTCTTACATGGATCCATCATGCATCACTGTCCCCTGATCTTACATGGATCCATCATGCATCACTGTCCCCTGTTCCTCTTATATGGATCCATCATGCATCACTGTCCCCTGATCTTACATGGATCCATCATGCATCACTGTCCCCTGTTCCTCTTACATGGATCCATCATGCATCACTGTCCCCTGCTCCTCTTACATGGATCCATCATGGATCACTGTCCCCTGTTCCTCTTACATGGATCCATCATGCATCACTGTCCCCTGCTCCTCTTACATGGATCCATCATGCATCACTGTCCCCTGCTCCTCTTACATGGATCCATCATGCATCACTGTCCCCTGTTCCTCTTACATGGATCCATCATGCATCACTGTCCCCTGTTCCTCTTACATGGATCCATCATGCATCACTGTCCCCTGTTCCTCTTACATGGATCCATCATGCATCACTGTCCCCTGCTCCTCTTACATGGATCCATCATGCATCACTGTCCCCTGCTCCTCTTACATGGATCCATCATGCATCACTGTCCCCTGCTCCTCTTACATGGATCCATCATGCATCACTGTCCCCTGTTCCTCTTACATGGATCCATCATGCATCACTGTCCCCTGTTCCTCTTACATGGATCCATCATGCATCACTGGCCCCTGCTCCTCTTACATGGATCCATCATGCATCACTGTCCCCTGCTCCTCTTACATGGATCCATCATGGATCACTGTCCCCTGTTCCTCTTACATGGATCCATCATGCATCACTGTCCCCTGCTCCTCTTACATGGATCCATCATGCATCACTGTCCCCTGTTCCTCTTACATGGATCCATCATGCATCACTGTCCCCTGTTCCTCTTACATGGATCCATCATGCATCACTGTCCCCTGTTCCTCTTACATGGATCCATCATGCATCACTGTCCCCTGCTCCCTCCTCTTACATGGATCCATCATGCATCACTGTCCCCTGTTCCCTCCTCTTACATGGATCCATCATGCATCACTGTCCCCTGTTCCCTCCTCTTACATGGATCCATCATGCATCACTGTCCCCTGCTCCTCTTACATGGATCCATCATGCATCACTGGCCCCTGCTCCTCTTACATGGATCCATCATGCATCACTGTCCCCTGTTCCTCTTACATGGATCCATCATGCATCACTGTCCCCTGTTCCTCTTACATGGATCCATCATGCCTCACTGTCCCCTGCTCCTCTTACATGGATCCACCATGCATCACTGTCCCCTGTTCCTCTTACATGGATCCATCATGCATCACTGTCCACTGTTCCTCTTACATGGATCCATCATGCATCACTGTCCCCTGTTCCTCTTACATGGATCCATCATGCATCACTGTCCCCTGCTCCTCTTACATGGATCCATCATGCATCACTGTCCCCTGTTCCTCTTACATGGATCCATCATGCATCACTGTCCCCTGCTCCTCTTACATGGATCCATCATGCATCACTGTCCCCTGTTCCTCTTACATGGATCCATCATGCATCACTGTCCCCTGTTCCTCTTACATGGATCCATCATGCATCACTGTCCCCTGCTCCTCTTACATGGATCCATCATGCATCACTGTCCCCTGTTCCCTCCTCTTACATGGATCCATCATGCATCACTGTCCCCTGTTCCCTCCTCTTACATGGATCCATCATGCATCACTGTCCCCTGTTCCTCTTACATGGATCCATCATGCATCACTGTCCCCTGCTCCTCTTACATGGATCCATCATGCATCACTGTCCCCTGTTCCTCTTACATGGATCCATCATGTATCACTGTCCCCTGTTCCTCTTACATGGATCCATCATGCATCACTGTCCCCTGTTCCTCTTACATGGATCCATCATGCATCACTGTCCCCTGTTCCTCTTACATGGATCCATCATGCATCACTGTCCCCTGATCTTACATGGATCCATCATGCATCACTGTCCCCTGTTCCTCTTATATGGATCCATCATGCATCACTGTCCCCTGATCTTACATGGATCCATCATGCATCACTGTCCCCTGTTCCTCTTACATGGATCCATCATGCATCACTGTCCCCTGCTCCTCTTACATGGATCCATCATGGATCACTGTCCCCTGTTCCTCTTACATGGATCCATCATGCATCACTGTCCCCTGCTCCTCTTACATGGATCCATCATGCATCACTGTCCCCTGCTCCTCTTACATGGATCCATCATGCATCACTGTCCCCTGTTCCTCTTACATGGATCCATCATGCATCACTGTCCCCTGTTCCTCTTACATGGATCCATCATGCATCACTGTCCCCTGTTCCTCTTACATGGATCCATCATGCATCACTGTCCCCTGCTCCTCTTACATGGATCCATCATGCATCACTGTCCCCTGTTCCTCTTACATGGATCCATCATGCATCACTGTCCCCTGCTCCTCTTACATGGATCCATCATGCATCACTGTCCCCTGTTCCTCTTACATGGATCCATCATGCATCACTGTCCCCTGCTCCTCTTACATGGATCCATCATGCATCACTGTCCCCTGTTCCTCTTACATGGATCCATCATGCATCACTGGCCCCTGCTCCTCTTACATGGATCCATCATGCATCACTGTCCCCTGCTCCTCTTACATGGATCCATCATGGATCACTGTCCCCTGTTCCTCTTACATGGATCCATCATGCATCACTGTCCCCTGCTCCTCTTACATGGATCCATCATGCATCACTGTCCCCTGTTCCTCTTACATGGATCCATCATGCATCACTGTCCCCTGTTCCTCTTACATGGATCTATCATGCATCACTGTCCCCTGTTCCTCTTACATGGATCCATCATGCATCACTGTCCCCTGCTCCCTCCTCTTACATGGATCCATCATGCATCACTGTCCCCTGTTCCCTCCTCTTACATGGATCCATCATGCATCACTGTCCCCTGCTCCTCTTACATGGATCCATCATGCATCACTGTCCCCTGTTCCTCTTACATGGATCCATCATGCATCACTGTCCCCTGTTCCTCTTACATGGATCCATCATGCATCACTGTCCACTGTTCCTCTTACATGGATCCATCATGCATCACTGTCCCCTGCTCCTCTTACATGGATCCATCATGCATCACTGTCCCCTGTTCCTCTTACATGGATCCATCATGCATCACTGTCCCCTGTTCCTCTTACATGGATCCATCATGCATCACTGTCCCCTGTTCCTCTTACATGGGTCCATCATGCATCACTGTCCCCTGCTCCTCTTACATGGATCCATCATGCATCACTGTCCCCTGCTCCTCTTACATGGATCCATCATGCATCACTGTCCCCTGTTCCCTCCTCTTACATGGATCCATCATGCATCACTGTCCCCTGTTCCTCTTACATGGATCCATCATGCATCACTGTCCCCTGTTCCTCTTACATGGATCCATCATGCATCACTGTCCCCTGTTCCTCTTACATGGATCCATCATGCATCACTGTCCCCTGTTCCTCTTACATGGATCCATCATGCATCACTGGCCCCTGTTCCTCTTACATGGATCCATCATGCATCACTGGCCCCTGATCTTACATGGATCCATCATGCATCACTGTCCCCTGCTCCTCTTACATGGATCCATCATGCATCACTTTCCCCTGCTCCTCTTACATGGATCCATCATGCATCACTGTCCCCTGATCCTCTTACATGGATCCATCATGCATCACTTTCCCCTGCTCCTCTTACATGGATCCATCATGCATCACTTTCCCCTGCTCCTCTTACATGGATCCATCATGCATCACTGTCCCCTGATCTTACATGGATCCATCATGGATCACTGTCCCCTGTTCCTCTTACATGGATCCATCATGCATCACTGTCCCCTGATCTTACATGGGTCCATCATGCATCACTGTCCCCTGATCTTACATGGGTCCATCATGGATCACTGTCCCCTGTTCCTCTTACATGGATCCATCATGCATCACTGTCCCCTGATCTTACATGGATCCATCATGCATCACTTTCCCCTGCACCTCTTCTCACACAACATGGGCATGAGAAATGAATTCCGTTCTCCCTAGATGGAGATCAGCGGTGAGCTGACATGATTTAGACTGCCCCGGGGGGGGGAACAATGTGTTCGTGTTCCAGTCCTCACTACTCTCTGTGTCCCGCTGAGCCCTCTGTAAAGCGTGTTGTCACGAGAGCAGTGAAGACGGCGCATTGTGATGGCCCCTGAAAGGAGCCCCACCAGCGCTCCCCCCCATTTCTCCACTCAAATGCACTCACTCACGCACGCACGCACGCACGCACACGCACACACACACACACACACACACACACACACACACACACACACACACACACACACACACACACACACACACACACACACACACACACAGCCGGAGCTACAGTAATCAGCTGCCAGACAGCCTAGTTGTTCTCTATGTCAGCTAAACTTCCACGCAGCTTCTGCGTCGGGGGATGTACCGGACATTTGGTCTCAGTCTGGTTATTGTTAAATAATGTGCTATTTCATCTGATTATTCAGCAGAGAACTGAGGGAGGGAAGCGGAGGAACAAACACACAGGAATCCACTAACGATCAGACAAAGTGAACATGGTGTTATAGAGGGTTATAGCCAGGACTCCACTAACACTCAGACAAAGTGAATATGGTGTTATAGAGGGTTATAGCCAGGACTCCACTAACGATCAGACAAAGTGAATATGGTGTTATAGAGGGTTATAGCCAGGACTCCACTAACACTCAGACAAAGTGAATATGGTGTTATAGAGGGTTATAGCCAGGACTCCACTAACACTCAGACAAAGTGAATATGGTGTTATAGAGGGTTATAGCCAGGACTCCACTAACACTCAGACAAAGTGAATATGGTGTTATAGAGGGTTATAGCCAGGACTCCACTAACGATCAGACAAAGTGAACATGGTGTTATAGAGGGTTATAGCCAGGACTCCACTAACACTCAGACAAAGTGAATATGGTGTTATAGAGGGTTATAGCCAGGACTCCACTAACACTCAGACAAAGTGAACATGGTGTTATAGAGGGTTATAGCCAGGACTCCACTAACACTCAGACAAAGTGAATATGGTGTTATAGAGGGTTATAGCCAGGACTCCACTAACGATCAGACAAAGTGAATATGGTGTTATAGAGGGTTATAGCCAGGACTCCACTAACACTCAGACAAAGTGAATATGGTGTTATAGAGGGTTATAGCCAGGAATCCACTAACACTCAGACAAATTAACATGGTGTTATAGAGGGTTATAGCCAGGACTCCACTAACGATCAGACAAAGTGAACATGGTGTTATAGAGGGTTATAACCAGGACTCCACTAACACTCAGACAAAGTGAATATGGTGTTATAGAGGGTTATAGCCAGGACTCCACTAACACTCAGACAAATGAACATGGTGTTATAGAGGGTTATAGCCAGGACTCCACTAACACTCAGACAAAGTGAATATGGTGTTATAGAGGGTTATAGCCAGGAATCCACTAACGATCAGACAAATGAACATGGTGTTATAGAGGGTTATAGCCAGGACTCCACTCAGACAAAGTGAACATGGTGTTATAGAGGGTTATAGCCAGGACTCCACTAACACTCAGACAAAGTGAATATGGTGTTATAGAGGGTTATAGCCAGGACTCCACTAACACTCAGACAAAGTGAATATGGTGTTATAGAGGGTTATAGCCAGGACTCCACTAACGATCAGACAAAGTGAATATGGTGTTATAGAGGGTTATAGCCAGGACTCCACTAACACTCAGACAAAGTGAATATGGTGCTATAGAGGGTTATAGCCAGGACTCCACTAACACTCAGACAAAGTGAATATGGTGTTATAGAGGGTTATAGCCAGGACTCCACTAACACTCAGACAAAGTGAATATGGTGTTATAGAGGGTTATAGCCAGGACTCCACTAACACTCAGACAAAGTGAATATGGTGTTATAGAGGGTTATAGCCAGGACTCCACTAACGATCAGACAAAGTGAATATGGTGTTATAGAGGGTTATAGCCAGGACTCCACTAACGATCAGACAAATTAACATGGTGTTATAGAGGGTTAGAGCCAGGACTCCACTAACGCTCAGACAAAGTGAATATGGTGTTATAGAGGGTTATAACCAGGACTCCACTAACGATCAGACAAATTAACATGGTGTTATAGAGGGTTATAACCAGGACTCCACTAACACTCAGACAAAGTTAACATGGTGTTATAGAGGGTTATAGCCAGGACTCCACTAACACTCAGACAAAGTGAATATGGTGTTATAGAGGGTTATAGCCAGGACTCCACTAACACTCAGACAAAGTGAATATGGTGTTATAGAGGGTTATAGCCAGGACTCCACTAACGATCAGACAAAGTGAATATGGTGTTATAGAGGGTTATAGCCAGGACTCCACTAACATTCAGACAAAGTGAATATGGTGCTATAGAGGGTTATAGCCAGGACTCCACTAACACTCAGACAAAGTAAATATGGTGTTATAGAGGGTTATAGCCAGGACTCCACTAACACTCAGACAAAGTGAATATGGTGTTATAGAGGGTTATAGCCAGGACTCCACTAACACTCAGACAAAGTGAATATGGTGTTATAGAGGGTTATAGCCAGGACTCCACTAACGATCAGACAAAGTGAATATGGTGTTATAGAGGGTTATAGCCAGGACTCCACTAACACTCAGACAAAGTGAATATGGTGTTATAGAGGGTTATAGCCAGGACTCCACTAACGATCAGACAAATTAACATGGTGTTATAGAGGGTTATAACCAGGACTCCACTAACACTCAGACAAAGTTAACATGGTGTTATAGAGGGTTATAGCCAGGACTCCACTAACGATCAGACAAATTAACATGGTGTTATAGAGGGTTATAGCCAGGACTCCACTCAGACAAAGTGAATATGGTGTTATAGAGGGTTATAGCCAGGACTCCACTAACACTCAGACAAAGTGAACATGGTGTTATAGAGGGTTATAGCCAGGACTCCACTAACACTCAGACAAAGTGAACATGGTGTTATAGAGGGTTATAGCCAGGACTCCACTAACACTCAGACAAAGTGAATATGGTGTTATAGAGGGTTATAGCCAGGACTCCACTAACGCTCAGACAAAGTGAATATGGTGTTATAGAGGGTTATAAGCCAGGACTCCACTCAGACAAAGTTAACATGGTGTTATAGAGGGTTAGAGCCAGGACTCCACTAACGCTCAGACAAAGTGAATATGGTGTTATAGAGGGTTATAGCCAGGACTCCACTAACGATCAGACAAAGTGAATATGGTGTTATAGAGGGTTATAGCCAGGACTCCACTAACGATCAGACAAAGTGAATATGGTGTTATAGAGGGTTAGAGCCAGGACTCCACTAACGCTCAGACAAAGTGAACATGGTGTTATAGAGGGTTATAACCAGGACTCCACTAACGCTGAGACAAAGTGAATATGGTGTTATAGAGGGTTATAGCCAGGACTCCACTAACGATCAGACAAATTAACATGGTGTTATAGAGGGTTATAACCAGGACTCCACTAACACTCAAAGTGAACATGATGTTATAGAGGGTTATAGCCAGGACTCCATCGGTTAGGGCCCTGGTCTAAAGTAGTGCACTACCATAGGGCCCTGGTCTAAAGTAGCCATCAGACTGCTAAATAGCCATCAGTCTGTTAAATAGCTATCAGAGTGCTAAATAGCCATCAGACTGCTAAATAGCCATCAGTCTGCTAAATAGCCATCAGACTGTTAAATAGCCATCAGAGTGCTAAATAGCCATCAGACTGCTAAATAGCCATCAGTCTGCTAAATAGCCATCAGACTCCTAAATAGCTGTGAGACAGCTAAATAGCCATCAGACTGCTAAGTAGCCATCAGACTGTTAAATAGCCATCAGACTGCTAAATAGCCATCAGAATGTTAAATAGCCATCAGACTCCTAAATAGCCGTGAGACTGCTAAATAGCCATCAGACTGCTAAATAGCCATCAGACTGCTAAATAGCAGTGAGACAACTAAATAGCCATCAGACTGCTAAATAGCCATCAGACTGCTAAATAGCAGTGAGACAGCAAAATAGCCATCAGACTGCTAAATAGCCATCAGAATGCTAAATAGCCATCAGACTGTTAAATAGCCATCAGACTGCTAAATAGCCATCAGACTGTTAAATAGCCATCAGACTGCTAACTAGCCATCAGACTGCTAAATAGCCATCAGTCTGCTAAATAGCCATCAGACTCCTAAATAGCCATCAGACTGCTAAATAGCCATCAGACTGCTAAATAGCCATCAGACTGCTAAATAGCCATCAGACTCCTAAATAGCCGTGAGACAGCTAAATAGCCATCAGTCTGCTAAATAGCCATCAGACTGCTAAATAGCCGTGAGACAGCTAAATAGCCATCAGTCTGCTAAATAGCCATCAGACTCCTAAATAGCCGTGAGACAGCTAAATAGCCATCAGACTCCTAAATAGCTGTGAGACTGCTAAATAGCCACCAGACTCCTAAATAGCCGTGAGACAGCTAAATAGCCATCAGACTCCTAAATAGCTGTGAGACTGCTAAATAGCCATCAGTCTGCTAAATAGCCATCAGACTGCTAAATAACCATCAGAATGCTAAAGAGTTAATTAAATGGTTACAGGTCTACGCAAAGACTCTATCTTGCACTGACTCTATGCACACTCACAAAATTATACATACACACTATACACTATACACACTACACACACTACGCTGGTACTCCCTGTATATAGCTCCACATTGATCTGGTACTTCCTGTATATAGCTCCACATTGATCTGGTACTTCCTGTATATAGCTCCACATTAATCTGGTACTTCCTGTATATAGCTCCACATTGATCTGGTACTTCCTGTATATAGCTCCACATTAATCTGGTACTTCCTGTATATAGCTCCACATTGATCTGGTACTTCCTGTATATAGTACTGGTACTTCCTGTATATAGCTCCACATTGATCTGATACTTCCTGTATATAGCTCCACATTGATCTGTTACTTCCTGTATATAGCTCCACCTTGATCTGGTACTTCCTGTATATAGTACTGGTACTTCCTGTATATAGTACTGGTACTTCCTGTATATAGCTCCACATTGATCTGGTACTTCCTGTATATAGTACTGGTACTTCCGGTATATAGTACTGGTACTTCCTGTATATAGCTCCATTGTTGTATATTTTATTTTATTCCTTGTGTTGCTATTTAATTTTTAAGCTCTACATTGTGGCGAAGGGCTCGTAAGCAAGCCATTTCACTGTAAAGACTACACCCGTTGTATTCGGCACGCTGTAACAAATACAATTTGATTTGGATTCAAAGTTTCAAATTCCACTAGGGCAGTGTATTTATCATCTTTCACGGTGGGAGTCGGGCCACGGACCCGGTTTCCACCGCATTCTTCTTTTCCCACAGTTCCTAACACAAGGCTACACAGCTGTGCCTTGCGTTAACGGCTTCGAGAAGACCAGAGAGAAGGAGGGGAGGCCGTACAAGGACACAGATACAGATATGGCGCGTTGCCACGGTGAGTTAAAAAACACAGACTGGTGGGGTGTGTTGTAGATTCAGCTGCTGAGATCTTAACGTTTGACCTCCCCAGTCCCTTTGACCTCTTAACCCTTTAACGTTGAATGATATGACGAGGTTGAGTTAGCTATCACAGCAGTCCCAGGTGACTTCCTGTCATTTCAACAAAAACTGTGACGTTTCGTTTCGGGGCAGGCCTTGACGCACAGGGATGGATGTTCCACATCTGGAAAACAGACTAAACATCTGGACGACAGATAAAGTCAAAGAATGTTTTGAGTCAACGTTTACCCCCCATTTTCTTAGATATATATATATATTTAATCATTATTTTAATCATTATTTTGTCTGTTAAACTATTTTGTTGACTGTTCGTGGTGGAATCAGTCCATATCTCCTGTGTCTGACTGGGAAAGCCTGGATAATGTATTTCTACTAAACTATGCGTCCCAAATAGCACCTTAAAACTTCTTATGGCTGCAAGCCCGACGTCGGTACACTTATGACAACAGCCAGCTCAAGTGCAGGGCGCGAAATTCAAAATATATATATTTTTAAAATATTTAACTTTCACACATTAACAAGTCCAATACAGCAAATGAAAGGTACACATCTTGTGAATCCAGCCAACATGTCCGATTTTTAAAATGTTTTACAGCGAAAACAGCACGTATATTTATGTTAGCTCACCACCAAATACAAAAAAAGGACAGACATTTTTCACAGCACAGGTAGCATGCACAAAGCCAACCTAACTAACCAAGAACCAACCAAACTAACCAACAAACAACTTCATCAGATGACAGTCTTATAACATGTTATACAATAAATCTATGTTTTGTTCGAAAAATGTGCATATTTCAGGTATAAATCATAGTTTACATTGCAGCTACAATCAGAAATTGCACCGAAAGCAGCCATAATAATTACAGACACCAACGTCAAATACCTAATTACTCATCATAAAACATTTCTGAAAAATACATAGTGTACAGCAAATGAAAGACAGGCATCTTGTGATTCCAGCCAATATTTCCGATTTATTAAGTGTTTTACAGCGAAAACACAATATAGCGTTATATTAGCTTACGACAATAGCCAGAAAGACAAGCCATTTCCCAGTAGCAAAAGTTAGCGATCGTAACAAACCAGTAAAAAATATATATTTTTTGACTAACCTTGATATTCTTCATCAGATGACAGTCCTATAACATCAGGTTATACATACACTTATGTTTTGTTCGAAAATGTGCATATTTAGAGCTGAAATCAGTGGTTACACATTGTGCTAACGTAGCATCTTTTTCCACAACGTCTAAACAGCAACGATATTTTTCTGACACGTTTTCTGACACACATATTCTGACCAAATAGCTATTCATAAACATAACTAAAAAATACATGTTGTATAGGAAATGATAGATCCATTAGTTCTTAATGAAATCGCAGTGTTAGAATTCTAAAAAATAACTTTATTACGACATCCAGCTTCGGTATAGCTGAGTACCCCAAAGTTGGGCGCCGGCGACTAGTTCACATGCACGACAGATATATGAAATAGCATCATAAAATGTTTCTTACTTTTGGTGATCTTCCATCAGAATGTTGGACAAGGTGTCCTTTGTCAAGAACAATCGTTGTTTGGATTTAGAACGTTCATTTTCCCTCTTGAATTAGCAAGCGCACTTGCCAAGTGGCACAAAGCTCTCCATGTCAACAAACGGAAGAGAACGGAACACGGCAAAACTCCCGAAAATTTTTCAATAATCTGATGAAACTATATTGAAAAAACATACTTTACGATGATATGGTCACATGTATCAAATAAAATCAAAGCCGGAGATATTAGTCACCTATAACGGCAGCTAAACAGAAGGCAAATCCATGTCCCCTTTCGCGCTCTCCAGAAAACAGGAAATGGGCGGACACGTCATACAAAGAGCTTGTATTCCACTTCAGACCAAGATAAACACGAAATTTCTTCTCTCACCGCCTCTTGACATCCAGGGGAAGGTGTATGAAGTGCACGTATACTAATACGTATCATGCCCATGTATAGGCAGGAAGTAGAACAGAGCATCGATTTCAGACTTTCCACTTCCTGGTCAGGAAGTTTGTGCCAAATGAGTTCTGTTTGACTCACATATATAATTCAAACGGTTTTAGAAACTAGAGAGTGTTTTCTATCCAATAGTAATAATAATATGCATATTGTACGAGCAAGAATTGAGTACGAGGCCGTTTGAAATGGGCACCTTTAATCAGAGCTACTCAATACTGCCCCTGCAGCCATAAAAAGTTAATCCCTTTATAGGGCCCCTCATTTATAGGGCCCCTCGTTTATAGGGCCCCTCGTTTATAGGGCCCCTCGTTTATAGGGCCCCTCGTTTATAGGGCCCCTCGTTTGACTAATTGCTCACTAGGGCTATTTGAGACGCAACCATCAGAGAAGAGAGTTTGGTTTTCATCAGCTGTCTCCAGCATGGATGAGATGAGAGAGCTGCACGGCACTATGAAGAAGAAACAGAACAATAAAAACAACATTAGCACTTATTCTATCAAATCAAATCAAATGTATTTATAAAGCCCTTCGTACATCAGCTGATATCTCAAAGTGCTGTACAGAAACCCTCAGCCTAAAAACCCCAAACAGCAAGCAATGCAGATGTAGGAGCACGGTGGCGAGTAAAAACTCCCTAGAAAGGCCAGAACCTAGGAAGAAACCTAGAGAGGAACCAGGCTATGAGGGGTGGCCAGTCCTCTTCTGGCTGTGCCGGGTGGAGATTATAACAGAACATGGCCAAGATTTTCAAATGTTCATAAATGACCAGCATGGTCAAATAATAATAATCACAGTAGTTGTCGAGGGTGCAACAAGTCAGCACCTCATTAGTAAATGTCAGTTGGCTTTTCATAGCCGATCATTAAGAGTATCTCTACCGCTCCTGCTGTCTCTAGAGAGTTGAAAACAGCGGGTCTGGGACAGGTAGCACGTCCGGTGAACAGGTCAGGGTTCCATAGCCGCAGGCAGAACAGTTTAAACTGGAGCAGCAGCACGGCCAGGTGGACTGGGGACAGCAAGGAGTCATCATGCCAGGTAGTCCTGAGGCATGGTCCTAGGGCTCAGGTCCTCCGAGAGAGAGAAAGAAAGAGAGAATTAGAGAGAGCATACTTAAATTCACACAGGACACCGGATAAGACAGGAGAAGTATTCCAGATATAACAGCCCCCCGACACATAAACTACTGCAGCATAAATACTGGAGACTGAGACAGGAGGGGTCAGGAGACACTGTGGCCCCCATCCGATGATACCCCTGGACAGGGCCAAACAGGCAGGATATAACCCCACCCACTTTGCCAAAGCACAGCCCCCACACCACTAGAGGGATATCTTCAACCACCAACTTACCATCCTGAGACAAGGCCGAGTATAGCCCACAAAGATCTCCGCCACGGCACAACCCAAGGGGGGGCGCCAACCCAGACAGGAAGACCACGTCAGTGACTCAACCCACTCAAGTGAGGCAACCCTCCTAGGGACGGCATGGAAGAGCACCAGTAAGCCAGTGACTCAGCCCCTGTAATAGGGTTAGAGGCAGAGAATCCCAGTGGAGGGGAACCGGCCAGGCAGAGACAACAAGGGCGGTTCGTTGCTTCAGTTCCTTTCCGTTCACCTTCACACTCCTGGGCCAGACTACACTCAATCATATGACCTACTGAAGAGATGAGTCTTCAGTAAAGACTTAAAGGTTGAGACCGAGTCTGCGTCTCTCACATGGGTAGGCAGACCATTCCATAAAAATGGAGCTCTATAGGAGAAAGCCCTGCCTCCAGCTGTTTGCTTAGAAATTCTAGGGACAATTAGGAGGCCTGCGTCTTGTGACCGTAGCGTACGTGTAGGTCTGCACGGGAAAGATAGGTAGGAGCAAGCCCATGTAATGCTTTGTAGGTCAGCAGTGAAACCTTGAAATCAGCCCTTGCCTTAACAGGAAACCAGTGTAGGGAGGCTAGCACTGGAGTAATATGATGAAATGTTTTGGTTCTAGTCAGGATTCTAGCAGCCGTATTTAGCACTAACTGAAGTTTATTTAGTGCTTTATCCGGGTACCCGACCTTATTCAATACCCGACCTTATTCAATACCGCACCTTATTCAATACCTGACCTTATTCAGTACCCGACCTTATTCAGTACCCGACCTTATTCAGTACCCGACCTTATTCAGTACCCGACCTTATTCAATACCCGACCTTATTCAATACCCGACCTTATTAAATACCCGACCTTATTAAATACCCGACCTTATTCAATACCCGACCTTATTCAGTACCCGACCTTATTCAGTACCCGACCTTATTCAGTACCCGACCTTATTCAGTACCCGACCTTATTCAATACCCGACCTTATTCAATACCCGACCTTATTAAATACCCGACCTTATTAAATACCCGACCTTATTCAATACCCGACCTTATTCAGTACCCGACCTTATTCAGTACCCGACCTTATTCAGTACCCGACCTTATTCAGTACCCGACCTTATTCAGTACCCGACCTTATTCAGTACCCGACCTTATTCAGTACCCGACCTTATTCAATACCCGACCTTATTCAATACCCGACCTTATTAAATACCCGACCTTATTCAATACCCGACCTTATTCAGTAGCCGACCTTATTCAATACCCGACCTTATTCAATACCCGACCTTATTCAATACCCGACCTTATTCAATACCCGACCTTATTCAATACCCGACCTTATTCAATACCCGACCTTATTAAATACCCGATCTTATTCAATACCCGACCTTATTCAATACCCGACCTTATTCAACACCCGACCTTATTCAATACCCGACCTTATTCAACACCCGACCTTATTCAACACCCGACCTTATTCAATACCCGACCTTATTCAATACCCAACCTTATTCAATACCGCACCTTATTCAATACCCGACCTTATTCAGTACCCGACCTTATTCAGTACCCGACCTTATTCAATACCCGACCTTATTCAATACCCGACCTTATTCAATACCCGACCTTATTCAATACCCGACTTTATTCAACACCCGACCTTATTCAACACCCGACCTTATTCAATACCCGACCTTATTCAATACCCGACCTTATTCAATACCCGCCCTTATTCAATACCCGACCTTATTCAACACCCGACCTTATTCAATACCCGACCTTATTCAACACCCGACCTTATTCAACACCCGACCTTATTCAACACCCGACCTTATTCAATACCCGACCTTATTCAATACCCGACCTTATTCAATACCCGACCTTATTCAATACCCGACCTTATTCAATACCCGACCTTATTCAATACCCGACCTTATTCAATACCCGACCTTATTCAGTAGCCGACCTTATTCAATACCCGACCTTATTCAGTAGCCGACCTTATTCAATACCCGACCTTATTCAACACCCGACCTTATTCAATACCCGACCTTATTCAGGAGCCGACCTTATTCAATACCCGACCTTATTCAACACCCGACCTTATTCAATACCCGACCTTATTCAATACCCGACCTTATTCAATACCCGACCTTATTCAATACCCGACCTTATTCAATACCCGACCTTATTCAATACCTGACCTTATTCAATACCTGACCTTATTCAATACCCGACCTTATTCAGTAGCCGACCTTATTCAATACCCGACCTTATTCAATACCCGACCTTATTCTTATTATTCTCTTCCTTATTCTGTGCTGCCATGTGCTCTATACAGGCTGTAACATGCTGCCATGTGCTCTATACAGGCTGTAACATGATGCCATGTGCTCTATACAGGCTGTAACATGATGCCATGTGCTCTATACAGGCTGTAACGTGCTGCCATGTGCTCTATACAGGCTGTACCGTGCTGCCATGTGCTCTATACAGGCTGTACCGTGCTGCCATGTGCTCTATACAGGCTGTACCGTGCTGCCATGTGCTCTATACAGGCTGTATCGTGCTGCCATGTGCTCTATACAGGCTGTATCGTGCTGCCATGTGCTCTATACAGGCTGTACCGTGCTGCCATGTCCTCTATACAGGCTGTACCGTGCTGCCATGTGCTCTATACAGGCTGTATCGTGCTGCCATGTCCTCTATACAGGCTGTATCGTGCTGCCATGTGCTCTATACAGGCTGTAACGTGCTGCCATGTGCTCTATACAGGCTGTACCGTGCTGCCATGTGCTCTATACAGGCTGTAACATGATGCCATGTGCTCTATACAGGCTGTATCGTGCTGCCATGTGCTCTATACAGGCTGTCCCGTGCTGCCATGTGCTCTATACAGGCTGTATCGTGCTGCCATGTGCTCTATACAGGCTGTACCGTGCTGCCATGTGCTCTATACAGGCTGTATCGTGCTGCCATGTGCTCTATACAGGCTGTACCATGCTGCCATGTGCTCTATACAGGCTGTAACATGCTGCCATGTGCTCTATACAGGCTGTAACATGCTGCCATGTGCTCTATACAGGCTGCACCATGCTGCCATGTGCTCTATACAGGCTGTATCGTGCTGCCATGTGCTCTATACAGGCTGTAACATGCTGCCATGTGCTCTATACAGGCTGTATCGTGCTGCCATGTGCTCTATACAGGCTGTAACATGATGCCATGTGCTCTATACAGGCTGTATCGTGCTGCCATGTGCTCTATACAGGCTGTACTGTGCTGCCATGTGCTCTATACAGGCTGTAACATGATGCCATGTGCTCTATACAGGCTTTAACATTATGCCATGTGCTCTATACAGGCTGTAACATGATGCCATGTGCTCTATACAGGCTGTAACATGATGCCATGTGCTCTATACAGGCTGTATCGTGCTGCCATGTGCTCTATACAGGCTGTATCGTGCTGCCATGTGCTCTATACAGGCTGCGCCGTGCTGCCATGTGCTCTATACAGGCTGTACCGTGCTGCCATGTGCTCTATACAGGCTGTACCGTGCTGCCATGTGCTCTATACAGGCTGTAACATTATGCCATGTGCTCTATACAGGCTGTAACATGATGCCATGTGCTCTATACAGGCTGTAACATGATGCCATGTGCTCTATACAGGCTGTATCGTGCTGCCGTGTGCTCTATACAGACTGTAACATGATGCCATGTGCTCTATACAGGCTGTATCGTGCTGCCATGTGCTCTATACAGGCTGTACCGTGTTGCCATGTGCTCTATACAGGCTGTAACATGATGCCATGTGCTCTATACAGGCTGTAACATGATGCCATGTGCTCTATACAGGCTGTAACATGATGCCATGTGCTCTATACAGGCTGTAACATGCTGCCATGTGCTCTATACAGGCTGTACCATGCTGCCATGTGCTCTATACAGGCTGTAACATGCTGCCATGTGCTCTATACAGGCTGTACCGTGCTGCCATGTGCTCTATACAGGCTGCGCCGTGCTGCCATGTGCTCTATACAGGCTGTAACGTGCTGCCATGTGCTCTATACAGGCTGCGCCGTGCTGCCATGTGCTCTATACAGGCTGCACCGTGCTGCCATGTGCTCTATACAGGCTGTACCATGCTGCCATGTGCTCTATACAGGCTGTATCGTGCTGCCATGTGCTCTATACAGGCTGTATCGTGCTGCCATGTGCTCTATACAGGCTGTATCGTGCTGCCATGTGCTCTATACAGGCTGTAACGTGCTGCCATGTGCTCTATACAGGCTGTACCGTGCTGCCATGTGCTCTATACAGGCTGTAACATGCTGCCATGTGCTCTATACAGGCTGCGCCGTGCTGCCATGTGCTCTATACAGGCTGTACCGTGCTGCCATGTGCTCTATACAGGCTGTAACATGATGCCATGTGCTCTATACAGGCTGTACCGTGCTGCCATGTGCTCTATACAGGCTGTATCGTGCTGCCATGTGCTCTATACAGGCTGTAACATGATGCCATGTGCTCTATACAGGCTGTAACATGATGCCATGTGCTCTATACAGGCTGTAACATGATGCCATGTGCTCTATACAGGCTGTAACATGATGCCATGTGCTCTATACAGGCTGTAACATGCTGCCATGTGTGTGTCTGTGTGTGAGTATCCCTGTGTGTTCATGTCTGTCTGTCTGTCTGTCTGTCTGTCTGTCTGTCTGTCTGTCTGTCTGTCTGTCTGTCTGTCTGTCTGTCTGTCTGTGTGTGTGTGTGTGTTTGGGGGGGATGCCTTGTGGACCAAGTCTGGTTGTGATCTACAGAGGGTAGTGTGTACGGCCCAGTACATCACCGGGGCCAAGCTTCCTGTCATCCAGGACCTCTATACCAGGCGGTGTCGGAGGAAGGCCCTAAAAATTGTCTCCAAAGTCTCCAACCACCCTAATCATAGACTGTTCTCTCTGCTACCGCACGGCAAGCGGTACCGGAGCGCCAAGTCTAGGTCCAAGGGGACTTCCAAACAGCTTCTACCCTCAAGCCATAAGACTCCTGAACAGCTAATCAAATGGCTACCCAGACTATTTGCAACCTCCCCCCCCCCATACACTGCTGCTACTCTCTGTTATTATCTATGCATAGCCACTTTAATAACCCTACCTGCATGTACATAATTACCTCAACTACCTCGACACCGGTGCCCCCCGCACATTGACACATTGTCTCTATACCGGTAGCCCCTGTAATAAGCTATTGTTATTTACTGCCGCTCTTTAACTATTTGTTTTTCTTATCTCTTACTTTTTTTTTTAATAGGTATTTTCTTAAAACTGCATTGTTGGTTAAGAGCTTGTAAGTCAGCATTTCACTGTGAGGTGAAATGCACTGTTGTATTCGGCGCATGTGACAAATAACTTTTGATTTGATTTGATCGTTGACTGGTATACCCGTTGGCCTGAATGAACCGTTGTGTGTTTCCCTCTTAGACAGACGTTCCTGCTCCACTGTATAATTACCCACGTTTCCTTCCATTAAAAAAGAGGATCTGGACTCGTGTAATGAAGGAGCCCCTCCTGATCCAGATGCCTAATCTCAGTAAAGGTGTAATTATGACGAATAACAATCACAGAGCAAGAACCCCTGCACACACACGCACACACACACACACACACACACACACACACACACACACACACACACACACACACGTTATGTTCTTCTATCTTCGTGGGGACCTAAAATCCTATTTTCCCTAACCCAAACCCGTAACCCTAACCTTAAACCAAACCCATAACCCTAACCTTAACCCATAACCCTAACCTTAACCCATAACCCTAACCTTAACCCAAACCCGTAACCCTAACCTTAAACCAAACCCATAACCCTAACCTTAACCCATAACCCTAACCTTAACCCATAACCCTAACCTTAACCCATAACCCTAACCTTAACCCATAACCCTAACCTTAACCCATAACCCTAACCTTAACCCATAACCCTAACCTTAACCCATAACCCTAACCTTAACCCAAACCCGTAACCCTAACCTTAACCCATAACCCTAACCTTAACCCATAACCCTAACCTTAACCCATAACCCTAACCTTAACCCATAACCCTAACCTTAACCCATAACCCTAACCTTAACCCATAACCCTAACCTTAACCCATAACCCTAACCTTAACCCATAACCCTAACCTTAACCCTAACCTTAACCCATAACCCTAACCTTAACCCAAACCCGTAACCCTAACCTTAAACCAAACCCATAACCCTAACCTTAACCCATAACCCTAACCTTAACCCATAACCCTAACCTTAACCCATAACCCTAACCATAACCCTAACCTTAACCCATAACCCTAACCTTAACCCATAACCCTAACCTTAACCCATAACCCTAACCTTAACCCATAACCCTAACCTTAACCCATAACCCTAACCTTAACCCATAACCCTAACCTTAACCCATAACCCTAACCTTAACCCATAACCCTAACCTTAACCCAAACCCGTAACCCTAACCTTAAACCAAACCCATAACCCTAACCTTAACCCATAACCCTAACCTTAACCCATAACCCTAACCTTAACCCATAACCCTAACCATAACCCTAACCTTAACCCATAACCCTAACCTTAACCCATAACCCTAACCTTAACCCATAACCCTAACCTTAACCCATAACCCTAACCTTAACCCATAACCCATAACCCTTAACCCATAACCCATAACCCTAACCTTAACCCATAACCCTAACCTTAACCCATAACCCTAACCTTAACCCATAACCCTAACCTTAACCCATAACCCTAACCTTAACCCATAACCCATAACCCTAACCTTAACCCATAACCCTAACCTTAACCCATAACCCTAACCTTAACCCATAACCCATAACCCATAACCCTTAACCCATAACCCTAACCTTAACCCATAACCCATAACCCTAACCTTAACCCATAACCCTAACCTTAAACCTAACACCTAACCTTAAATCTAACCCCTTATCCTAACCCTAAACCTAACCTTAAACCTAACTCCTAACCTTAAACCTAACTCCTAACCCTAACCCTAACCTTACCCCTTACCCTAACCTTAAACCTAACTCCTAACCTTAAACCTAACTCCTAACCTTAAACCTAACCACTAACCCCTTACCCTAACCTTAACCCTTACCCTAACCTTAAACCTAACTCCTAACCTTAAACCTAACCACTAACCCCTTACCCTAACCCTAACCGTACCCCTAAACCTAACCTTGTGTGTGTGTGGGCCTAAATGGGTCGTTGAGACCAGTGATTTCCCATCTCAGACCTGGCACACAGCCAGCTGTTTCTACACCACAACATAACGCCATGACAATCAGCGGAACTGTATCAGCATTAGCCAATCACAGTCAGCCAAGGTCACATTCTTGGCTGTTGTTGAAAGTCATGGACATTAACACATGGACTGGCTTGTTTATACACTACAGGTTATAGATAATATGTAGGGGGATGTTTATGGACTACAGGTTATAGATAATATGTAGGGGGATGTTTATGGACTACAGGTTATAGATAATAGGTAGGGGATGTTTATGGACTACAGGTTATAGCTAATATGTAGGGGAATGTTTATGAACTACAGGTTATAGATAATATGTAGGGGGATGTTTATGGACTACAGCTTATAGCTAATAGGTAGGGGATGTTTATACACTACAGGTTATAGATAATATGTAGGGGGATGTTTATGGACTACAGGTTATAGCTAATATGTAGGGGGATGTTTATGGACTACAGGTTATAGCTAATATGTAGGGGGATGTTTATGGACTACAGGTTATAGCTAATAGGTAGGGGATGTTTATGAACTACAGGTTATAGATAATATGTAGGGGGATGTTTATGGACTACTGGTTATAGCTAATATGTAGGGGGATGTTTATGGACTACAGGTTATAGCTAATAGGTAGGGGGATGTTTATGGACTACAGGTTATAGATAATAGGTAGGGGGATGTTTATGGACTACAGGTTATAGATAATATGTAGGGGGATGTTTATGGACTACTGGTTATAGCTAATATGTAGGGGGATGTTTATGGACTACAGGTTATAGATAATAGGTAGGGGGATGTTTATGGACTACAGGTTATAGATAATATGTAGGAGGATGTTTATGGACTACAGGTTATAGATAATAGGTAGGGGATGTTTATGGACTACAGGTTATAGATAATATGTAGGGGGATGTTTATGGACTACAGGTTATAGCTAATATGTAGGGGGATGTTTATGGACTACAGGTTATAGATAATATGTAGGGGGATGTTTATGGACTACAGGTTATAGCTAATATGTAGGGGGATGTTTATGGACTACAGGTTATAGATAATATGTAGGGGATGTTTATGGACTACAGGTTATAGCTAATAGGTAGGGGATGTTTATGAACTACAGGTTATAGATAATATGTAGGGGGATGTTTATGGACTACTGGTTATAGCTAATATGTAGGGGGATGTTTATGGACTACAGGTTATAGCTAATAGGTAGGGGGATGTTTATGGACTACAGGTTATAGATAATAGGTAGGGGGATGTTTATGGACTACAGGTTATAGATAATATGTAGGGGGATGTTTATGGACTACTGGTTATAGCTAATATGTAGGGGGATGTTTATGGACTACAGGTTATAGATAATAGGTAGGGGGATGTTTATGGACTACAGGTTATAGCTAATAGGTAGGGGGATGTTTATGGACTACAGGTTATAGATAATATGTAGGGGGATGTTTATGGACTACTGGTTATAGCTAATATGTAGGGGGATGTTTATGGACTACAGGTTATAGCTAATAGGTAGGGGGATGTTTATGGACTACAGGTTATAGATAATAGGTAGGGGGATGTTTATGGACTACAGGTTATAGATAATATGTAGGGGGATGTTTATGGACTACTGGTTATAGCTAATATGTAGGGGGATGTTTATGGACTACAGGTTATAGCTAATAGGTAGGGGGATGTTTATGGACTACAGGTTATAGATAATAGGTAGGGGGATGTTTATGGACTACAGGTTATAGATAATAGGTAGGGGGATGTTTATGGACTACAGGTTATAGATAATATGTAGGGGGATGTTTATGGACTACAGGTTATAGCTAATAGGTAGGGGGATGTTTATTGACTACAGGTTATAGCTAATAGGTAGGGGGATGTTTACACACTACAGGTTATAGATAATAGGTAGGGGGATGTTTATGGACTACAGGTTATAGATAATAGGTAGGGGGATGTTTACAGACTACAGGTTATAGATAATATGTAGGGGGATGTTTATGGACTACAGGTTATAGATAATATGTAGGGGGATGTTTATGGACTACAGGTTATAGCTAATAGGTAGGGGGATGTTTATGAACTACAGGTTATAGATAATAGGTAGGGGGATGTTTACAGACTACAGGTTATAGATAATAGGTAGGGGGATGTTTACAGACTACAGGTTATAGATAATATGTAGGGGGATGTTTATGGACTACAGGTTATAGATAATAGGTAGGGGATGTTTATGGACTACAGGTTATAGATAATAGGTAGGGGGATGTTTATGGACTACAGGTTATAGCTAATAGGTAGGGGGATGTTTACAGACTACAGGTTATAGCTAATAGGTAGGGGATGTTTATGGGCTACAGGTTATAGATAATAGGTAGGGGGATATTTACAGACTACAGGTTATAGATAATATGTAGGGGAGGTTTATGGACTACAGGTTATAGATAATATGCAGGGGGATGTTTATGGACTACAGGTTATAGCTAACAGGTAGGGGGATGTTTATGGACTACAGGTTATAGATAATATGTAGGGGGATGTTTATGAACTACAGGTTATAGCTAATATGTAGGGGGATTTTTATGGACTACAGGTTATAGATAATAGGTAGGGGATGTTTATGGACTACAGGTTATAGATAATATGTAGGGGGATGTTTATGGACTACTGGTTATAGCTAATATGTAGGGGGATGTTTATGGACTACAGGTTATAGATAATAGGTAGGGGGATGTTTATGGACTACAGGTTATAGCTAATAGGTAGGGGGATGTTTATGGACTACAGGTTATAGATAATATGTAGGGGGATGTTTATGGACTACTGGTTATAGCTAATATGTAGGGGGATGTTTATGGACTACAGGTTATAGCTAATAGGTAGGGGGATGTTTATGGACTACAGGTTATAGATAATAGGTAGGGGGATGTTTATGGACTACAGGTTATAGATAATATGTAGGGGGATGTTTATGGACTACTGGTTATAGCTAATATGTAGGGGGATGTTTATGGACTACAGGTTATAGCTAATAGGTAGGGGGATGTTTATGGACTACAGGTTATAGATAATAGGTAGGGGGATGTTTATGGACTACAGGTTATAGATAATAGGTAGGGGGATGTTTATGGACTACAGGTTATAGATAATATGTAGGGGGATGTTTATGGACTACAGGTTATAGCTAATAGGTAGGGGGATGTTTATTGACTACAGGTTATAGCTAATAGGTAGGGGGATGTTTACACACTACAGGTTATAGATAATAGGTAGGGGGATGTTTATGGACTACAGGTTATAGATAATAGGTAGGGGGATGTTTACAGACTACAGGTTATAGATAATATGTAGGGGGATGTTTATGGACTACAGGTTATAGATAATATGTAGGGGGATGTTTATGGACTACAGGTTATAGCTAATAGGTAGGGGGATGTTTATGAACTACAGGTTATAGATAATAGGTAGGGGGATGTTTACAGACTACAGGTTATAGATAATAGGTAGGGGGATGTTTACAGACTACAGGTTATAGATAATATGTAGGGGGATGTTTATGGACTACAGGTTATAGATAATAGGTAGGGGATGTTTATGGACTACAGGTTATAGATAATAGGTAGGGGGATGTTTATGGACTACAGGTTATAGCTAATAGGTAGGGGGATGTTTACAGACTACAGGTTATAGCTAATAGGTAGGGGATGTTTATGGGCTACAGGTTATAGATAATAGGTAGGGGGATATTTACAGACTACAGGTTATAGATAATATGTAGGGGAGGTTTATGGACTACAGGTTATAGATAATATGCAGGGGGATGTTTATGGACTACAGGTTATAGCTAACAGGTAGGGGGATGTTTATGGACTACAGGTTATAGATAATATGTAGGGGGATGTTTATGAACTACAGGTTATAGCTAATATGTAGGGGGATTTTTATGGACTACAGGTTATAGATAATAGGTAGGGGATGTTTATGGACTACAGGTTATAGATAATATGTAGGGGGATGTTTATGGACTACTGGTTATAGCTAATATGTAGGGGGATGTTTATGGACTACAGGTTATAGATAATAGGTAGGGGGATGTTTATGGACTACAGGTTATAGCTAATAGGTAGGGGGATGTTTATGGACTACAGGTTATAGATAATATGTAGGGGGATGTTTATGGACTACTGGTTATAGCTAATATGTAGGGGGATGTTTATGGACTACAGGTTATAGCTAATAGGTAGGGGGATGTTTATGGACTACAGGTTATAGATAATAGGTAGGGGGATGTTTATGGACTACAGGTTATAGATAATATGTAGGGGGATGTTTATGGACTACTGGTTATAGCTAATATGTAGGGGGATGTTTATGGACTACAGGTTATAGCTAATAGGTAGGGGGATGTTTATGGACTACAGGTTATAGATAATAGGTAGGGGGATGTTTATGGACTACAGGTTATAGATAATAGGTAGGGGGATGTTTATGGACTACAGGTTATAGATAATATGTAGGGGGATGTTTATGGACTACAGGTTATAGCTAATAGGTAGGGGGATGTTTATTGACTACAGGTTATAGCTAATAGGTAGGGGGATGTTTACACACTACAGGTTATAGATAATAGGTAGGGGGATGTTTATGGACTACAGGTTATAGATAATAGGTAGGGGGATGTTTACAGACTACAGGTTATAGATAATATGTAGGGGGATGTTTATGGACTACAGGTTATAGATAATATGTAGGGGGATGTTTATGGACTACAGGTTATAGCTAATAGGTAGGGGGATGTTTATGGACTACAGGTTATAGATAATAGGTAGGGGGATGTTTACAGACTACAGGTTATAGATAATAGGTAGGGGGATGTTTACAGACTACAGGTTATAGATAATAGGTAGGGGGATGTTTATGGACTACAGGTTATAGCTAATAGGTAGGGGATGTTTATGGACTACAGGTTATAGATAATAGGTAGGGGGATGTTTATGGACTACAGGTTATAGCTAATAGGTAGGGGGATGTTTACAGACTACAGGTTATAGCTAATAGGTAGGGGATGTTTATGGGCTACAGGTTATAGATAATAGGTAGGGGGATATTTACAGACTACAGGTTATAGATAATATGTAGGGGAGGTTTATGGACTACAGGTTATAGATAATATGCAGGGGGATGTTTATGGACTACAGGTTATAGCTAACAGGTAGGGGGATGTTTATGGACTACAGGTTATAGATAATATGTAGGGGGATGTTTATGAACTACAGGTTATAGCTAATATGTAGGGGGATTTTTATGGACTACAGGTTATAGATAATAGGTAGGGGATGTTTATGGACTACAGGTTATAGATAATATGTAGGGGGATGTTTATGGACTACAGGTTATAGCTAATAGGTAGGGGGATGTTTATGAACTACAGGTTATAGTTAATAGGTAGGGGGATGTTTATGGACTACAGGTTATAGATAATAGGTAGGGGATGTTTATGGACTACAGGTTATAGTTAATAGGTAGGGGGATGTTTACAGACTACTGGTTATAGATAATAGGTAGGGGATGTTTATGGACTACAGGTTATAGATAATAGGTAGGGGGATGTTTATGGACTACAGGTTATAGCTAATATGTAGGGGGATGTTTATGGACTACAGGTTATAGATAATAGGTAGGGGGATGTTTATGGACTACAGGTTATAGCTAATATGTAGGGGGATGTTTATGGACTACAGGTTATAGCTAATAGGTAGCGGGATGTTTATGGACTACAGGTTATAGATAATATGTAGGGGGATGTTTATGAACTACAGGTTATAGCTAATATGTAGGGGGATGTTTATGGACTACAGGTTATAGATAATAGGTAGGGGGATGTTTATGGACTACAGGTTATAGATAATATGTAGGGGGATGTTTATGAACTACAGGTTATAGATAATATGTAGGGGGATGTTTATGAACTACAGGTTATAGATAATAGGTAGGGGGATGTTTATGGACTACAGGTTATAGATAATATGTAGGGGGATGTTTATGGACTACAGGTTATAGATAATAGGTAGGGGGATGTTTACAGACTACAGGTTATAGATAATAGGTAGGGGATGTTTATGGACTACAGGTTATAGATAATAGGTAGGGGGATGTTTATGGACTACAGGTTATAGCTAATATGTAGGGGGATGTTTATGGACAACAGGTTATAGATAATAGGTAGGGGATGTTTACACACTACAGGTTATAGCTAATAGGTAGGGGGATGTTTATGGACTACAGGTTATAGATAATAGGTAGGGGGATGTTTATGGACTACAGGTTATAGCTAATATGTAGGGGGATGTTTATGGACTACAGGTTATAGCTAATATGTAGGGGGATGTTTACAGACTACAGGTTATAGATAATATGTAGGGGGATGTTTATGGACTACAGGTTATAGCTAATATGTAGGGGGATGTTTATGGACTACAGGTTAGAGCTAATAGGTAGGGGGATGTTTATGGACTACAGGTTATAGATAATAGGTAGGGGATGTTTATGGACTACAGGTTATAGATAATAGGTAGGGGGATGTTTATGAACTAGAGGTTATAGCTAATAGGTAGGGGGATGTTTATGGACTACAGGTTATAGATAATATGTAGGGGGATGTTTATGGACTACAGGTTATAGCTAATAGGTAGGGGGATGTTTATGGACTACAGGTTATAGATAATATGTAGGGGGATGTTTATGGACTACAGTTTATAGATAATAGGTAGGGGGATGTTTATGGACTACAGGTTATAGATAATAGGTAGGGGATGTTTATGGACTACAGGTTATAGATAATATGTAGGGGGGTGTTTATGGACTACAGGTTATAGACAATATGTAGGGGGATGTTTATGGACTACAGGTTATAGCTAATATGTAGGGGGATGTTTATGGACTACAGGTTATAGATAATATGTAGGGGATGTTTATGGACTACAGGTTATAGCTAATATGTAGGGGGATGTTTATGGACTACAGGTTATAGATAATAGGTAGGGGGATGTTTATGGACTACAGGTTATAGATAATATGTAGGGGGATGTTTATGAACTACAGGTTACAGATAATATGTAGGGGGATGTTTATGGACTACAGGTTATAGCTAATATGTAGGGGGATGTTTATGGACTACAGGTTATAGCTAATAGGTAGGGGGATGTTTATGGACTACAGGTTATAGCTAATAGGTAGGGGGATGTTTATGGACTACAGGTTATAGATAATATGTAGGGGGATGTTTATGGACTACAGGTTATAGATAATATGTAGGGGGATGTTTATGAACTACAGGTTATAGATAATAGGTAGGGGGATGTTTATGGACTACAGGTTATAGATAATAGGTAGGGGATGTTTATGGACTACAGGTTATAGATAATAGGTAGGGGGATGTTTATGAACTAGAGGTTATAGCTAATAGGTAGGGGGATGTTTATGGACTACAGGTTATAGATAATATGTAGGGGGATGTTTATGGACTACAGGTTATAGCTAATAGGTAGGGGGATGTTTATGGACTACAGGTTATAGATAATATGTAGGGGGATGTTTATGGACTACAGTTTATAGATAATAGGTAGGGGGATGTTTATGGACTACAGGTTATAGATAATAGGTAGGGGATGTTTATGGACTACAGGTTATAGATAATATGTAGGGGGGTGTTTATGGACTACAGGTTATAGACAATATGTAGGGGGATGTTTATGGACTACAGGTTATAGCTAATATGTAGGGGGATGTTTATGGACTACAGGTTATAGATAATATGTAGGGGATGTTTATGGACTACAGGTTATAGCTAATATGTAGGGGGATGTTTATGGACTACAGGTTATAGATAATAGGTAGGGGGATGTTTATGGACTACAGGTTATAGATAATATGTAGGGGGATGTTTATGAACTACAGGTTACAGATAATATGTAGGGGGATGTTTATGGACTACAGGTTATAGCTAATATGTAGGGGGATGTTTATGGACTACAGGTTATAGCTAATAGGTAGGGGGATGTTTATGGACTACAGGTTATAGCTAATAGGTAGGGGGATGTTTATGGACTACAGGTTATAGATAATATGTAGGGGGATGTTTATGGACTACAGGTTATAGATAATATGTAGGGGGATGTTTATGAACTACAGGTTATAGATAATAGGTAGGGGGATGTTTATGGACTACAGGTTATAGATAATAGGTAGGGGGATGTTTATGGACTACAGGTTATAGATAATAGGTAGGGGGATGTTTATGGACTACAGGTTATAGATAATATGTAGGGGGATGTTTATGGACTACAGGTTATAGATAATAGGTAGGGGGATGTTTACAGACTACTGGTTATAGATAATATGTAGGGGGATGTTTACAGACTACAGGTTATAGATAATAGGTAGGGGGATGTTTATGGACTACAGGTTATAGATAATATGTAGGGGGATGTTTACAGACTACAGGTTATAGATAATAGGTAGGGGGATGTTTATGGACTACAGGTTATAGCTAATATGTAGGGGGATGTTTATGGACTACAGGTTATAGCTAATAGGTAGGGGGATGTTTATGGACTACAGGTTATAGCTAATAGGTAGGGGGATGTTTATGGACTACAGGTTATAGATAATATGTAGGGGGATGTTTATGGACTACAGGTTATAGATAATATGTAGGGGGATGTTTATGAACTACAGGTTATAGATAATAGGTAGGGGGATGTTTATGGACTACAGGTTATAGATAATAGGTAGGGGGATGTTTATGGACTACAGGTTATAGATAATAGGTAGGGGGATGTTTATGGACTACAGGTTATAGATAATATGTAGGGGGATGTTTATGGACTACAGGTTATAGATAATAGGTAGGGGGATGTTTACAGACTACTGGTTATAGATAATATGTAGGGGGATGTTTACAGACTACAGGTTATAGATAATAGGTAGGGGGATGTTTATGGACTACAGGTTATAGATAATATGTAGGGGGATGTTTACAGACTACAGGTTATAGATAATAGGTAGGGGGATGTTTATGGACTACAGGTTATAGATAATATGTAGGGGGATGTTTATGGACTACAGGTTATAGCTAATAGGTAGGGGGATGTTTATGAACTACAGGTTATAGATAATATGTAGGGGATGTTTATGGACTACTGGTTATAGCTAATATGTAGGGGGATGTTTATGGACTACAGGTTATAGCTAATAGGTAGGGGGATGTTTATGGACTACAGGTTATAGCTAATAGGTAGGGGGATGTTTATGGACTACTGGTTATAGCTAATATGTAGGGGGATGTTTATGGACTACAGGTTATAGCTAATAGGTAGGGGGATGTTTATGGACTACAGGTTATAGATAATAGGTAGGGGGATGTTTATGGACTACAGGTTATAGATAATATGGTAGGGGGATGTTTATGGACTACTGGTTATAGCTAATATGTAGGGGGATGTTTATGGACTACATGGTTATAGATAATATGTAGGGGGATGTTTATGGACTACAGGTTATAGCTAATAGGTAGGGGGATGTTATGGACTACAGGTTATAGATAATAGGTAGGGGATGTTTATGACTACAGGTTATAGATAATATGTAGGGGGATGTTTATGGACTACAGGTTATAGCTAATATGTAGGGGATGTTTATGACTACAGGTTTATAGATAATATGTAGGGGATGTTTATGGACTACAGGTTATAGATAATAGGTAGGGGGATGTTTATGGACTACAGGTATAGCTAATAGGTAGGGGGATGTTTATGGACTACAGGTTATAGCTAATAGGTAGGGGATGTTT
>NW_024059715.1:0-32346 GCF_016432855.1 Salvelinus namaycush
TTATTTATTTGTATTATTATTTAAATATTTTCCCTTTTTTAACTAGGCAAGTTAGTTAAGAACAAATGCTTTTTAACAATGATTGCCTACCGGGAACAGTGGGTTAATTAACTACCTTGTTCAGGGGCAGATCGACAGATTTTTCCCTTGTCAGCTCTGGGTTTCAAGTTACTGGCCCAACGCTCTAACCACTAGGCTACCTGCCACCCTTAAAAAAAAAGCATTTAAAACGTAATTGACCAAAAGGAGATTTGTATAATCCTGTATGTATAGTGTATTTCTCTCTGTCTCTTCAAGACAGTATAATAAGGCCAAACAACAAGTCATGAAATAACTGCACAGGTAACCAGTGATCAAGGAGAGCGTAGAACATGATTCCTCTGTGTGGAATCACCATACAGTAAGGTGTTCCATATAGCCGCAGGAGAATCTGGATCCCGCCAGCCCCTGAGCTGAACCATGGTATTAAAGACAACACACCAGACAGACAGACAGACAGACAGACAGACAGACAGACAGACAGACAGACAGACAGACAGACAGACAGACAGACAGACAGACAGACAGACAGACAGACAGACAGACAGGGACAGACAGACAGACAGACAGACAGACAGACAGACAGACAGACAGACAGACAGACAGACAGACAGACAGACAATATATACCAAGTTCCACGCCCAAATTGGCAGTTAATGAGGTTTGCATTTAAATCCCGGGGCGAAGTGAAGTGGCACTCTGGAATGTGGACGAAAGTGAGGTGCCTCTTCTGCGCTAGTGAGTTAATGCAGGTTAAAGAGGGAGAGGGAGAGGGAGCGCGAGGAATTGCGAAGACGGGGTCAGCCGTGGTAATAGAATACTGGCCTTCAACGAGAGCTTCCTCTTGAGTTTGAGTGTGTCGCAGCCGTTGTAGACTCCTGTCGTCTGGTCGGCCTCCTGTATAACGGTGAGGAAACAGCACAGGTGGGAACGCATTTATTTCCCTCATTACTCATGTTAGAGTCGGGCTGGTAAAAGCTCATGAATGCGCAATTTCAATCTGTCCACAGTCACTTTAGGAAATAACAGACACCATGGCCTCAATTAAGACAGAATTGTGTGTTTGTGCCTGTATGTGCGTTTCTGCATCTGTGCCCGTGTGCAAGTGAAACAGAAATTCAGTCTTTCCCCAAACCTATGCGTACGGTGTGTAGTTAAATATCCTACATAGATGTAAGTGCTTGGCCTCTAGGCTACTCCTGTAACCTGTTAACAATTCAACCTCAGCAGATTCAGCTTGACCTCTAGGCCGCTCCTATAAATCCTCTACAGGGTAGGTGGGTCCACCCCGTGACGGTTGAGCTAACGTAGGCTAATGCGATTAGCATTTGGTTGTTAGTAACAAGAACATTTCCCAGGACAAAGGCATATCTGATATGGGTAGAAAGCTTAAAATCGTGTTAATCTAAGCGTGTTGTCCGATTTCAACTTGACCTCTAGGCTACTCCTACCTAACGGCTTCAACAACTCACTCTCAGCAGATTCAGCTGGGAAAAAGGCCTATATATATTGCTCCACTCAGCTGAAAGGCTTGAGCCTTCATGGATGACTAGCCTGTATGACTAAAATGCACACCTGTGCAAAAGTAGAGGGAAAACCTTCATCTCAGTTTCTCTGCCAGACAGAAATGTCATCATGCTGGGATCTTGGCCGTAGAAACACACTGTTTAAAAAAAAATGCTTTGTATGCTTCATAGAAACACCATGCTTCGTATGGTAGTGGTGGAAAACACCATGCTTCATATCAAAATGGTGGAAAACACCATGCTTCATATCATAATGGTAGAAAACACCATTCTTCATATCATAATGGTAGAAAACTCCATGCTTCATATCATAATGGTAGAAAACACCATGCTTCATATCATAATGGAGGAAAACACCATGCTTCATATCATAATGGTGGAAAACACCATGCTTCATATCATAATGGTGGAAAACACCATGCTTCATATCATAATGGAGGAAATCACCATGCTTCATATCATAATGGAGGAAAATACCATGCTTCATATCATAATGGAGGAAAACACCATGCTTCATATCATAATGGAGGAAATCACCATGCTTCATATCATAATGGTGGAAAACACCATGCTTCATATCATAATGGAGGAAAACACCATGCTTCATATCATAATGGTGGAAAATACCATGCTTCATATCATAATGGAGGAAAACACCATGCTTCAAATCATAATGGAGGAAACCACCATGCTTCATATCATAATGGTGGAAAACACCATGCTTCATATCATAATGGAGGAAAACACCATGCTTCATATCATAATGGAGGAAAATACCATGCTTCATATCATAATGGAGGAAAACACCATGCTTCAAATCATAATGGAGGAAACCACCATGCTTCATTGCATAATGGTGGAAAACACCATGCTTCATATCATAATGGAGGAAAACACCATGCTTCATATCATAATGGTGGAAAACACCATGCTTCATATCATAATGGTAGAAAACACCATGCTTCATATCATAATGGAGGAAAACACCATGCTTCATATCATAATGGTGGAATACACCATGCTTCATGTCATAATGGTGGAAAATACCATGCTTCATATCATAATGGAGGAAAACACCATGCTTCATATCATAATGGAGGAAAACACCATGCTTCATATCATAATGGAGGAAAACACCATGCTTCATATCATAATGGAGGAAAACACCATGCTTCATATCAAAATGGTGGAAAACACCATGCTTCATATCATAATGGAGGAAAATACCATGCTTCATATCATAATGGAGGAAAACACCATGCTTCATATCATAATGGAGGAATACACCATGCTTCCTATCATAATGGAAGAAAACACCATGCTTCATATCATAATGGAGGAAAACACCATGCTTCATATCATAATGGAGGAAACCACCATGCTTCATATCAAAATGGTGGAAAACACCATGCTTCATGTCATAATGGTGGAAAATACCATGCTTCATATCATAATGGAGGAAAACACCATGCTTCATATCATAATGGAGGAAAACACCATGCTTCATATCATAATGGAGGAAAACACCATGTTTCATATCATAATGGAGGAAAACACCATGCTTCATATCATAATGGAGGAAAACACCATGCTTCATATCATAATGGAGGAAAACACCATGCTTCATATCATAATGGAGGAAAACACCATGCTTCATATCATAATGGAGGAAAACACCATGCTTCATATCATAATGGAGGAAAACACCATGCTTTGTATGGTAGTAGTGGAAAACACCATGCTTCATATCATAATGGAGGAAAACACCATGCTTCATATCATAATGGTGGAAAACACCATGCTTTTTTTGTATTTTTTATTTCACCTTTATTTAACCAGGTAGGCTAGTTGAGAACAAGTTCTCATTTGCAACTGCGACCTGGAGAAGATAAAGCATAGCAGTGTGAACAGACAACAACACAGAGTTACACATGGAGTAAACAATAAACAAGTCAATAACATGGTAGAAAAAAAGAGAATCTATATACAATGTGTGCAAAAGGCATGAGGAGGTAGGCAATAAATCGAATAATTACAATTTAGCAGATTAACACTGGAGTGATAAATCATCAGATGATCATGTGCAAGTAGAGATACTGGTGTGCAAAATAGCAGAAAAGTAAATAAATAAAAGCAGTATGGGGGTGAGGTAGGTAAATTGGGTGGGCTATATATCGATGGACTATGTACAGCTGCAGCGATCGGTTAGCTGCTCAGATAGCAGATGTTTAAAGTTGTTGAGGGAGATAAAAGTCTCCAACTTCAGAGATTTTTGCAATTCGTTCCAGTCGCAGGCAGCAGAGAACTGGAAGGAAAGGCGGCCAAATGAGGTTTTGGCTTTAGGGATGATCAGTGAGATACACCTGCTGGAGCGCGTGCTATGGGTGGGTGTAGCCATCGTGACCAGTGAACTGAGATAAGGCGGCACTTTACCTAGCATAGCCTTGTAGATGACCTGGAGCCAGTGGGTCTGACGACGAACATGTAGCGAGGGCCAGCCGACTAGGGCATACAGGTCGCAGTGGTGGGTCGTATAAGGTGCTTTAGTAACAAAACGGATGGCACTGTGATAAACTGCATCCAGTTTGCTGAGTAGAGTATTGGAAGCTATTTTGTAGATGACATCGCCGAAGTCGAGGATCGGTAGGATAGTCAGTTTTACTAGGGTAAGTTTGGCGGCGTGAGTGAAGGAGGCTTTGTTGCGAAATAGAAAGCCGACTCTAGATTTGATTTTGGATTGGAGATGTTTGATATGAGTCTGGAAGGAGAGTTTGCAGTCTAGCCAGACACCTAGGTACTTATAGATGTCCACATATTCTAGGTCGGAACCGTCCAGGGTGGTGATGCTAGTCGGGCGTGCGGGTGCAGGCAGCGAACGGTTGAAAAGCATGCATTTGGTTTTACTAGCTTTTAAGAGCAGTTGGAGGCCACGGAAGGAGTGTTGTATGGCATTGAAGCTCGTTTGGAGGTTAGATAGCACAGTGTCCAAGGAAGGGCCAGAAGTATACAGAATGGTGTCGTCTGCGTAGAGGTGGATCAGGGAATCGCCCGCAGCAAGAGCAACATCATTGATATATACAGAGAAAAGAGTCGGCCCGAGAATTGAACCCTGTGGTACCCCCATAGAGACTGCCAGAGGACCGGACAACATGCCCTCCGATTTGACACACTGAACTCTGTCTGCAAAGTAGTTGGTGAACCAGGCAAGGCAGTCATTAGAAAAACCGAGGCTACTGAGTCTGCCGATAAGAATATGGTGATTGACAGAGTCGAAAGCCTTGGCCAGGTCGATGAAGACGGCTGCACAGTA
The DNA here is from genome assembly GCF_016432855.1 of Salvelinus namaycush. Taxonomy (NCBI): domain Eukaryota; kingdom Metazoa; phylum Chordata; class Actinopteri; order Salmoniformes; family Salmonidae; genus Salvelinus; species Salvelinus namaycush. The sequence goes on from NW_024059715.1 coordinate 4,876, forward strand.
CTGTCTTTTATCGATGGCGGTTATGATATCGTTTATTACCTTGAGCGTGGCTGAGGTGCACCCGTGACCGGCTCGGAAACCGGATTGCACAGCGGAGAAGGTACGGTGGGATTCGAGATGGTCAGTGATCTGTTTGTTGACTTGGCTTTCGAAGTCCTTAGATAGGCAGGGCAGGATGGATATAGGTCTGTAACAGTTTGGGTCCAGGGTGTCTCCCCCTTTGAAGGGGGAGACTTCATATCATATCGGGGGAGGCTTCATATCATAATGGTGGAGAAACACCATGCTTCATATCATAATGGAGGAAAACACCATGTTTCATATCATAATGGAGGAAAACACCATGCTTCATATCATAATGGAGGAAAACACCATGCTTCATATCATAATGGAGGAAAACACCATGCTTCATATCAAAATGGAGGAAAACACCATGCTTCATATCATAATGGAGGAAAACACCATGCTTCATATCATAATGGAGGAAAACACCATGCTTCATATCATAATGGTGGAAAACACCATGCTTCATATCATAATGGTGGAAAACACTGGAGGAATGGAGGAATACACCATGTTTCATATCATAATGGAGGAAATCACCATGCTTCATATCATAATGGAGGAAAACACCATGCTTCATATCATAATGGAGGAAAACACCATGCTTCATATCACAATGGAGGAATACACCATGCTTCATATCATAATGGAGGAAAACACCATGCTTCATATCATAATGGTGGAAAACACCATGCTTCATATCATAATGGTGGAAAACACCATGCTTCATATCATAATGGAGGAAAACACCATGCTTCATATCATAATGGAGGAAAACACCATGCTTCATATCATAATGGTGGAAAACACCATGCTTCATATCATAATGGTGGAAAACACTGGAGGAATGGAGGAATACACCATGCTTCATATCATAATGGAGGAATACACCAAGCTTCATATCATAATGGAGGAAAACACCATGCTTCATTATTATTCAATGCATCTGGAAACTCACTAAAGCACAGTGGTTCTTTTCAACATTCATTTAAATAATTCCCTATTCTTCCACACACACTGTATATCTGAAATCCCCCCCAGTCTACTACATTGTGCTTGTGCTAAATAAAACTTAACAAAAACAAAGAAGATAAAATGTAAAAACATTGATAAAATAGCATACGGGTGCTTTATATATTCTATATGGCTATATCACTGCTCGGCTGTCAACTCATTACATTCTGTATGTGGAACTAGACGTTGCCTTTGAATTGACCAGAACCCTCTCTTCTCAACACATACATGTCAACAGCTCTGTGATATGTCATAAACCAGAATCTCACAAAACAATAATGTCACCAGCCTTGGGTTTTTACGCACCAAGACGGAAGAACATAAACACATATCTCCAGCTTGAATGCTATTGGACTTCAGAAAAAATAGAGTTTTTTTTGTGTGTGGTGCTGATAATTCACACCCAGCTCGAGATTGATGACTACAACAAGTCTATAAAAGATGTTACCACTATATTTCCCAGCCAGGATTTATTTCAGGACGTTGTCAAGGTGTTTCTAGAAAACAAGAAACAATTCAATGAATGTGGAATATCATACTTTAAAGGTCCAGTGCTGTCAAAAACGTGATTTTTCTGTGTTTTATAGATACAGTATTTCAACACTATGAGGTTGGAATAATACCTGTGACATTGTGAAAATTATGATAATGCCCTTTTGGTGTAAGAACTATTTGAAAACATTGATTGAAAATTTTACCTGTTTTGATAGGATGGAGTTTTGGCCTTCCTGATGACATCAACAGGAAGTTCATTAGTTAATAAATAGACCAATAAGAAAGAGAGTTCCAAACCTCTCTGCCAATAACATGTAGTTTTCAGTTTCCTCCTCCCCATTCATAGCTCTCCCAGACAGTCCTTTCCTGAGAAATTGCTATTTATTTTTTGACCATTTTAATTTAAACCAATCACAGTAATGTCATTAATTTGTTACCCAGAAATTATTTGATTTTGAGATTTAAAATAAAACAAATGTCTGCATTGGACCTTATATAATTAAACAGAACTTTATTTAAGATTTTTTAATTCACAGTATTTGAATAAGAGTCTACAGTAACAGTATGTATGTTAACAATGTTTTAACTACTGTTTGGACCATGGCAATTTAATGAGCTGCTTTAGGATATATGGGGGAAGGTGGCTAGCTGGGTCTGTCAAAAACAAACTGACCTATGTGACCATACACGTCACTTAGCCACTTTAGTGAGATAATTACCATTGTAGTACGATCAGCACTTTATAAAAGTGACTGGGACTCTCTCTTGACTAATTTTCCTTCCAATTTAATACTCCTACGCTCCAAGCTAATGGTATTCCTCTTTCTTTCCTCTTATCACTTCAACATTTTTCAGCGCATGAGTACATTCGCAGATTCATTTGTTTCGTTGTTTGCAGGTTCTGAAGATCCTCTCTAGCTAAATGGAATGGAAATAGCAGTTATGTTATGTATTTCAAGTGATACTGTAAGAAACAGTAGACTAGAAGTATTAACACGGTAAAACAATACTTAGCGTCCAGAAGATGTTCAGAAGAGACAAACGACAAGAGGACATTGGCACAAGGAGGATGGTAACAATGTGTGTGATAAGTTAACATATACACACACACACACACACACACACACACACACACACACACACACACACACACACACACACACACACACACACACACACACACACACACACACACACACACACACACACACACAATTCCCCCACAATGCTGTTATGTGATCCCTGACATCACAGGTCACCTGACCCTCCCTCTGACCTCTTACAGCATATTTCCAACGTCCATTCCACAACTCTCCAGTCACTAGTTAAAGCCTTCCTGTTTAACAGGAAGTTCCTCATCACGCCTGCCAGAGGTAAGACGCTCAACAACATGACATGCCAGCCTGCAGGAACCTATATAATTTATACTGTGTTTCACCACCTCCATGTAAACACTCGGGCTGCGTGCCAAATGGCAGAATATTCCCTATTTAGTGCAGAGCTCTTTCTGGTCAAAAGTAGAGCACAATAAAGGGAATGGGTGCCATTTGGGACGCAGATCCATGGACTCGCGTGATGGTGGTTTCCTTCTGTTAATAGGTGGACTTTAGGTCTGTACACTAGCTAGAGTAGACCAGCAGAGCTGAGGTGAAGTTGGAGCAGAGGAGAGGTGAAGTCGTATCAGAGATGAGGTTAAGTTGTAGCACGTGCCAAGATGCTTTCACTTCGTTATTGGAATGCATATGCCGGTGTGGACGGAGGGATGTACGGAGGGAGGGTGAAACTGATGAATGTCCAACCATGGCAGATTCACAGCCCAGATCCTAGTGCTGCTGTAGAGGAAACTAATGGCTTACGGGGGAACACCGAGGTCTAGCTAACTCCTCCTCCATCACACACACACACATACACACACACACACACACACACACACACACACACACACACACACACACACACACACACACACACACACACACACACACACACACACACACACACACACCAAATAACTACCAAATGAAAGCCATTTGCCCCCCTCCTCTTTCACTCCAGCCCTCTTCCCTCTCCCCCACTGTTCTCCCCGTTTCCAGAAGAACCCGGGGCATTGGTGGCAGACTTCTGGACGGGGTGGCTAGCATCTGTGGTCTGGGTATGCTGCTGTCTTGTCTGGGTGGCAGGCGGGAGAGGGACATCTGTGGTCTTGGTATGCTGCTTTCTTGTCTGGGTGGCAGGTGGGAGGGGGACATTGCTGGGCATCTACCCCCCTTGGCTAGTGTTTAGGACAGTTCAGTGCTACTCCAGTGCTACCCCCATACCCCAGTCTGCCTCCCTTCCTCTTTGCCTCTCTTTACTAAGCATATGGTTGAACGTTTTTTCTCTCTCTCTCTCCCCTCTTCCTCTCTTCACGGGCTATCAGGAGAGTTCAGGATATCAGGAGAGTTCGGGATATCAGGAGAGTTCAGGATATCAGGAGAGTTCGGGATATCAGGAGCGTTCAGGATATCAGGAGAGTTCAGGATATCAGGAGAGTTCAGGATATCAGGAGCGTTCAGGATATCAGGAGAGTTCAGGATATCAGGAGAGTTCAGGATATCAGGAGAGTTCAGGATATCAGGAGAGTTCGGGATATCAGGAGAGTTCAGGATATCAGGAGAGTTCAGGATATCAGGAGAGTTCAGGATATAAGGAGAGTTCAGGATATCAGGAGCGTTCAGGATATCAGGATAGTTCAGGATATCAGGAGAGTTCAGGAAGGTGTAAAACTCCTCTTTCCTTGTATTTTTTTACTTTGTTCCTCTCTGAAAGTTTGCGTAGTACTAGGAGGATTTGGAGGGAGGTCCAAAAATAACATTTGTATTATACGTCATTAGTCATTTTTCACTCTACGTTAACTTGACCTGCCGAAATGGTACAGCAGAAATTCCAACTGGTAGGTGCTCCTGCATGGGTCCTCGTTACAGGAAGATGGTACTCCTGCGTGGGGCCTCGTTACAGGAAGATGGTGCTCCTGCATGGGGCCTCGTTACATGAAGATGGTGCTCCTGCATGGGGCCTCGTTACAGGAAGATGGTGCTCCTGCATGGGGCCTCGTTACAGGAAAATGGTGCTACTGCATGGGGCCTCGTTACAGGAAGATGGTGCTTCCGCATGGGGCCTCGTTACAGGAAGATGGTGCTCCTGCATATGGCCTCGTTACAGGAAGACACTTCCCACGTCTTCATCATTAACATAAAGGTGAAGAGAGGATTCCACTTCACCTCATTGGTCTGAAGTCCCCATGGAGCCTGGAGAACCACATCACCTCACTGGTCTGAAGTCCCCATGGAGCCTGGAGAACCACATCACCTCACTGGTCTGAAGTCCCCATGGAGCCTGTAGAATCACATCACCTCACTGGTCTGAAGTCCCCATGGAGCCTGGAGAACCACGTCACCTCACTGGTCTGAATTCATCATGGAGCCTGGAGAACCACATCACCTCACTGGTCTGAAGTCCCCATGGAGAACCACATCACCTCACTGGTCTGAAGTCCCCATGGAGCCTGTAGAATCACATCACCTCACTGGTCTGAAGTCCCCATGGAGCCTGGAGAACCACGTCACCTCACTGGTCTGAAGTCACCATGGAGCCTGGAGAACCACATCACCTCACTGGCCTGAAGTCCCCATGGAGCCTGGAGAACCACGTCACCTTACTGGTCTGAAGTCCCCATGGAGAACCACGTCACCTCACTGGTCTGAAGTCCCCATGGAGCTTAGAGAACCACATCACCTCACTGGTCTGAAGTCATCATGGAGCCTGGAGAACCACATCACCTCACTGGTCTGAAGTCCCCATGGAGAACCACATCACCTCACTGGTCTGAAGTCCCCATGGAGCCTGGAGAACCACATCACCTCACTGGTCTGAAGTCCCCATGGAGCCTGGAGAACCACGTCACCTCACTGGTCTGAAGTCCCCATGGAGAACCACATCACCTCACTGGTCTGAAGTCCCCATGGAGAACCACATCACCTCACTGGTCTGAAGTCCCCATGGAGCCTGGAGCTCCACATCACCTCACTAGTCTGAAGTCCCCATGGAGTCTGGAGAACCACGTCACCTCACTGGTCTGAAGTCCCCATGGAGCCTGGAGAACCACATCACCTCACTGGTCTGAAGTCCCCATGGAGCCTGGAGAACCACGTCACCTCACTGGTCTGAAGTCCCCATGGAGCCTGGAGAACCACATCACCTCACTGGTCTGAAGTCCCCATGGAGCCTGGAGAACCACATCACCTCACGTGTCTGAAGTCCCCATGGAGCCTGGAGAACCACGTCACCTCACATGTCTGAAGTCCCCATGGAGCCTGGAGAACCACGTCACCTCACTGGTCTGAAGTCCCCATGGAGCCTGGAGAACCACGTCACCTCACTGGTCTGAATTCATCATGGAGCCTGGAGAAACACATCACCTCACTGGTCTGAAGTCCCCATGGAGAACCACATCACCTCACTGGTCTGAAGTCCCCATGGAGCCTGTAGAATCACATCACCTCACTGGTCTGAAGTCCCCATGGAGCCTGGAGAACCACGTCACCTCACTGGTCTGAAGTCACCATGGAGCCTGGAGAACCACATCACCTCACTGGCCTGAAGTCCCCATGGAGCCTGGAGAACCACGTCACATTACTGGTCTGAAGTCCCCATGGAGAACCACGTCACCTCACTGGTCTGAAGTCCCCATGGAGCTTAGAGCACCACATCACCTCACTGGTCTGAAGTCATCATGGAGCCTGGAGAACCACATCACCTCACTGGTCTGAAGTCCCCATGGAGAACCACATCACCTCACTGGTCTGAAGTCCCCATGGAGCCTGGAGAACCACATCACCTCACTGGTCTGAAGTCCCCATGGAGCCTGGAGAACCACGTCACCTCACTGGTCTGAAGTCCCCATGGAGAACCACATCACCTCACTGGTCTGAAGTCCCCATGGAGAACCACATCACCTCACTGGTCTGAAGTCCCCATGGAGCCTGGAGCTCCACATCACCTCACTAGTCTGACGTCCCCATGGAGTCTGGAGAACCACGTCACCTCACTGGTCTGAAGTCCCCATGGAGCCTGGAGAACCACATCACCTCACTGGTCTGAAGTCCCCATGGAGCCTGGAGAACCACGTCACCTCACTGGTCTGAAGTCCCCATGGAGCCTGGAGAACCACATCACCTCACTGGTCTGAAGTCCCCATGGAGCCTGGAGAACCACATCACCTCACGTGTCTGAAGTCCCCATGGAGCCTGGAGAACCACGTCACCTCACATGTCTGAAGTCCCCATGGAGCCTGGAGAACCACGTCACCTCACTGGTCTGAAGTCCCCATGGAGCCTGGAGAACCACGTCACCTCACTGGTCTGAATTCATCATGGAGCCTGGAGAACCACATCACCTCACTGGTCTGAAGTCCCCATGGAGAACCACATCACCTCACTGGTCTGAAGTCCCCATGGAGCCTGTAGAATCACATCACCTCACTGGTCTGAAGTCCCCATGGAGCCTGGACAACCACGTCACCTCACTGGTCTGAAGTCACCATGGAGCCTGGAGAACCACATCACCTCACTGGCCTGAAGTCCCCATGGAGCCTGGAGAACCACGTCACCTTACTGGTCTGAAGTCCCCATGGAGAACCACGTCACGTCACTGGTCTGAAGTCCCCATGGAGCTTAGAGAACCACATCACCTCACTGGTCTGAAGTCATCATGGAGCCTGGAGAACCACATCACCTCACTGGTCTGAAGTCCCCATGGAGAACCACATCACCTCACTGGTCTGAAGTCCCCATGGAGCCTGGAGAACCACATCACCTCACTGGTCTGAAGTCCCCATGGAGCCTGGAGAACCACGTCACCTCACTGGTCTGAAGTCCCCATGGAGAACCACATCACCTCACTGGTCTGAAGTCCCCATGGAGAACCACATCACCTCACTGGTCTGAAGTCCCCATGGAGCCTGGAGCTCCACATCACCTCACTAGTCTGAAGTCCCCATGGAGTCTGGAGAACCACGTCACCTCACTGGTCTGAAGTCCCCATGGAGCCTGGAGAACCACATCACCTCACTGGTCTGAAGTCCCCATGGAGCCTGGAGAACCACGTCACCTCACTGGTCTGAAGTCCCCATGGAGCCTGGAGAACCACATCACCTCACTGGTCTGAAGTCCCCATGGAGCCTGGAGAACCACATCACCTCACGTGTCTGAAGTCCCCATGGAGCCTGGAGAACCACGTCACCTCACATGTCTGAAGTTCCCATGGAGCCTGGAGAACCACGTCACCTCACATGTCTGAAGTTCCCATGGAGCCTGGAGAACCACGTCACCTCACTAGTCTGAAGTCCCCATGGACCCTGGAGAACCACATCACCTCACTGGTCTGAAGTCCCCATGGAGCCTGGAGAACTACATCCCCTCACTGGTCTGAAGTCCCCATGGAGCCTGGAGAACCATCCAACAAAGTAATGGAGCCTGAGTGTTGTCCATTTCATACCTTTTTAAGCCACAATAAATGTACTGGACGTATGCATGTTCCATAGCCATAACACGTTGAACAAAACATTCGAAAATGGGCCAAACCTGCAAATCATGCCTTCTGTATATTCTGGCCATATCAGCTTGATTCTGAGCTGACAGGATGATGATGAGGATGATGATGACGATGATGGTGATGATGACAACAACCACAGCCAAGGCTTAATATGCATATAATGTTTCAATTAAAACCTAATAAAGTCGGTGCCAAATGACATGAACATCTCCTGTTTTGATGAGTTGAGACTTTGCATCTTAAGGAGTCCAATCTGACCTGCTGGGCTCTACCTCTGTCTTCCTCCTTCCTCTAGTCATGCTACTGCCTGACTGTCTGCCTGCCTGCCTGCCTGCCTGCCTGCCTGCCTGCCTGCCTGCCTGCCTGCCTGCCTGACTGCCTGACTGCCTGCCCGCCTGTCTGCCAGCCTGACTGCCTGACTGTCTGCCAGCCTGACTGTCCGCCTGCCTGACTGCCTGACTGCCTGCCCGCCTGACTGCCTGACTGCCTGCCTTTCTGCCTGACTGCCTGACTGCCTGACTGTCCGCCAGCCTGACTGTCCGCCAGCCTGACTGTCTGACTGCCTGACTGTCTGCCAGCCTGACTGCCTGACTGTCCGCCAGCCTGACTGTCTGCCAGCCTGACTGCCTGACTGCCTGACTGTCCGCCAGCCTGACTGTCTGCCAGCCTGACTGCCTGCCTGCCTGACTGCCTGTCACCAGCAGTTATCTGATGGAAGGACTGATAGCGGTGTTTTCCACCAACTCTTTGATGAGGAGAAGAACAAGAGGGACCTTAATAGAATTGGCATGCAGCGCTGGTAGTGATGCGTCCCTGAGCTGCCTCCTATACGCATATACTGCTCCCGGCACTTCCTCCCAGCAGCTCACTGGCTCTAATTGTTATTAATCTACACCAATTAAAACGGGTGGCTCCCTGTCATTCTCCCCCTCCTTCACCTCCTCCGCTTGACAAGCATGTACATTGTTGACATGCAAGGAGAACTGTTGAGGAACATTTCCCCTTACAGTGTTCGCCGCTATGCTGCTGTGCTTCCCCGGGTCTCTCTCCGACTTTTTTTCGCCTAGTACCATTTGGCATTAGCAGATAAAGATAAAGCCCATATTTGCATAACTGGGTGTGCCGGGCTCATATCAAAATACATGCATTAAGGTTACATGATTCACTTGATTCCATTAAATTTAAAGAAATCGCGGGGCACTTTGAATCTTTTCGTCTCATAACATTACTGCAAGCCACAGATCCCTAATTTCAAGAAGAAAAGAAAGGACCTGCTGAGGGTATTCTGCTCTCTCCAACAACTCTGGACAGCCTGGTGCTTCTCCCCGAGGAGATGGAATGTATTCAAATGTATCTCCATCAATGAGCACAGTAATTATGAATTCAGCACTAATTAGTATATATACTACTTTCCTTGCATATTTGATTTCCACTGTGAGATGGTAATAAGGGAAAATGCCCATTTTTTTTGGTCCTATCTCATGAAGATTCCAGAATGTTAAAGGGGGAGGGCAGATGGTGCAGGGAGACAGGGGGGGGGGATGCATTAGGTATATAAAACATTTAAAAAACTTTACAGATAATTGGTCTGGTTACTGAGGGGATAAAACAACAGTCTTACCTTGCAGTTAACATCCTGCTGCCTTAAATACGCCTTTTAGGGACATAGCTGCTTAACGCTAAAAGCTTCAGCGACGATGGCATTTCTGTCCATATTTTATATTTGATCAAAATAACTAGGTTGTGTTCTTAAAGGACTCGGTTGTACCGTCTTACATAAGTCATTTCTTGTTACTGTAGTTAATTTCACCATGATGTTTTGTTACAGTAATAAATTGCACCATGATGTTTTGCTACTGTAATAAATTGCACCATGATGTTTTGCTACTGTAATAAATTGCACCATGATGTTTTGCTACTGTAGTTAATTTCACCATGATGTTTTGCTACTGTAATAAATTGCACCATGATGTTTTGGTAATGTAGTTAATTTCACCATGATGTTTTGGTACTGTAATAAATTGCACCATGATGTTTTGCTACTGTAGTTAATTTCACCATGATGTTTTGCTACAGTAATAAATTGCACCATGATGTTTTGGTAATGTAGTTAATTTCACCATGATGTTTTGGTACTGTAGTTAATTGCACCATGATATTTTGCTACTGTAAATTATTGCACCATGATGTTTTGCTACTGTAAATTATTGCACCATGATGTTTTGCTACTGTAAATTATTGCACCATGATGTTTTGCTACTGTAAATTAATTTCACCATGATGTTTTGCTACTGTAAATTATTGCATCATGATGTTTTGCTACTGTAAATTAATTTCACCATTATGTTTTGCTACTGTAAATTAATTGCACCATGATGTTTTGCTACTGTAAATTAATTTCACCATGATATTTTGCTACTGTAAATTATTGCACCATGATTTTTTGACAAAATAATCGTCAGGAGAGTCTGGGAGTTAAACAGAACAATGTAACGTATGTAATCTACTTTATATCATGTGCTGCTCAACATACACAGGCCTTCAGCTATAATTGGTCAAATCTAAACTCTAATTGAAAAAAAATGATAATAAAATAAAACAAATCCAAGTTAGATGTAAAGGTCATATTTAGTAATTCTCGTAACTGAATTCAGTGAAACAATGGCATTTCTCCTACAGGACTTTGCCCCAAAAATATGTCAGGATATCCTATTCACAGTTTTCTCCATTCATCCACGTTTGGCCATGAACATAGTCACACAGGGAAAAACAACAACATTGAAATGCTTTGTTTTTTGAATACGTCTGTTTTACAGAAATCCAGAGTCTATTTTGACTACTACTACCTACCTTTTGGCTATAGCTAAGGAAGTCAAATAATTTCTCTCTCACTCGGGGGAGAGAGGACTTCAACGTGAGCCTGAAAATAAACCTAATCGCTAAAATCAAACACAAAGCAGAGCTTAATATGTTTACGTTTGTTATATTTTGCGTTACCTTAGGTTCTGCGTCTATGGGATGTGGGTTGTTTGTCCAGGTGGTAGGGTCACGGCACGGAGAGTCATTAGTGAGAACACCATTTCCAGAGCTCAGATTAGAAGCCCACCTGCCCAATAAAAACGTCCAACGATATGAGGAGGTTGATATTTTCCCTCACCTACTTTTTCCTTCTTCTTCCTCTTTCAGGTCATTACTGCTGTGTGAATATGATCACCTTTACATCCACATGTTTTGATAAGAAATAAAATAATAACCTACAGTTGTTACCAGAACCTGTTTTTCACCACTGAGTGAGACCCCCAATCCCATTCATCTATACGTCTACATGTGTTTTGATTCTGGAAAGAAATAAGAAAAGAATAACTTTTCCATCCGCCCCATTTCCACCAGTGAGTTCTGTCAACTGACCCTCGCCCTATTTCCACCAATGAGTTCTGTCAACTGACCCTCGCCCCATTTCCACCAATGAGATCTGTCAACTGACCCCTGACCCCCGCCCCATTTCCACCAATGAGTTCTGTCAACTGACCCCTGACCCTCGCCCCATTTCCACCAATGAGTTCTGTCAACTGACCCCTGACCCCCGCCCCATTTCCACCAATGAGTTCTGTCAACTGACCGCTGACCCTCGCCCCATTTCCACCAATGAGTTCTGTCAACTGACCGCTGACCCTCGCCCCATTTCCACCAATGAGTTCTGTCAACTGACCCCTGACCCCCGCCCCATTTCCACCAATGAGTAACGTCAACTGAACCCCCCCACCCCCATTTGATGGGCTACAGCCATGCATGGTGATGTCAGTTTCTGTAGAAGGTTCCCAGATCAACATTAATTTCCAGATCACCTGGGGTTGTGATGTGAGAGACAGCTCAAGGATCCCTGTATTCCCACACATCATTAGTCAAGCCAGACGTTATCATCATGTCATACTGCTAGCTCATAAATGACGTGCCCTAGAAAGACAAGTTCGTTCTATCGATTTATTGAAGTATTTCTTTGTTATGCTCCAGCTAACATACCATGCCAGACCCAGTTGATGTTTGGTGGTTTATACATTCTGGAGGTCCAATTTACTTCTGCTCTGTTACCATCTGGGCCTTACAATAAAACATGAGGCCGAGTGCAGAGAGAGGGTTACAGGACTAAGTCTATTCACTGCTGTCCTCTCCATTGTCAGGATAGTTGGGCAACAGTGCAGGGTAGTGGGCCCGGAACTGAAAACCAGAGGCAACGGTGCAGGGTAGTGGGCCAGAACTGAAAACCAGAGGCAACGGTGCAGGGTAGTGGGCCACAACTGAAAACCAAAGGCAACGGTGCAGGGTAGTGGGCCAGAACTGAAAACCAGAGGCAACGGTGCAGGGTAGTGGGCCACAACTGAAAACCAGAGGCAACGGTGCAGGGTAGTGGGCCACAACTGAAAACCAGAGGCAACGGTGCAGGGTAGTGGGCCACAACTGAAAACCAGAGGCAACGGTGCAGGGTAATGGGCCACAACTGAAAACCAGAGGCAACGGTGCAGGGTAGTGGGCCAGAACTGAAAACCAGAGGCAACGATGCAGGGTAGTGGGCCACAACTGAAAACCAGAGGCAACGGTGCAGGGTAGTGGGCCACAACTGAAAACCAGAGGCAACGGTGCAGGGTAGTGGGCCAGAACTGAAAACCAGAGGCAACGGTGCAGGGTAGTGGGCCAGAACTGAAAACCAGAGGCAACGGTGCAGGGTAGTGGTCCAGAACTGAAAACCAGAGGCAACGGTGCAGGGTAGTGGTCCAGAACTGAAAACCAGAGGCAACGGTGCAGGGTAGTGGTCCAGAACTGAAAACCAGAGGCAACGGTGCAGGGTAGTGGGCCAGAACTGAAAACCAGAGGCAACGGTGCAGGGTAGTGGGCCAGAACTGAAAACCAGAGGCAACGGTGCAGGGTAGTGGGCCAGAACTGAAAACCAGAGGCAACGGTGCAGGGTAGTGGTCCAGAACTGAAAACCAGAGGCAACGGTGCAGGGTAGTGGGCCAGAACTGAAAACCAGAGGCAACGGTGCAGGGTAGTGGGCCAGAACTGAAAACCAGAGGCAACGATGCAGGGTAGTGGGCCACAACTGAAAACCAGAGGCAACGGTGCAGGGTAGTGGGCCAGAACTGAAAACCAGAGGCAACGGTGCAGGGTAGTGGTCCAGAACTGAAAACCAGAGGCAACAGTGCAGGGTAGTGGGCCAGGAACTGAAAGCCAGAGGCAACGATGCAGGGTAGTGGGCCAGATCTGAAAACCAGAGGCAACGGTGCAGGGTAGTGGGCCAGGAACTGAAAGCCAGAGGCAACGATGCAGGGTAGCGGGCCAGGAACTGAAAGCCAGAGGCAACGATGCAGGGTAGTGGGCCAGGAACTGAAAACCAGAGGCAACGATGCAGGGTAGTGGGCCAGATCTGAAAACCAGAGGCAGCGTTGCAGGGTAGCGGGCCAGAACTGAAAAACAACGTGCCTTAATTTGTGTTGATGCAGCTATTTTGACCATACAGATTTTGTACCTCTCTCAGTTCCAGCTATTCAGTACATCAGCTATATACTAGTTCTATTGTTCCTGTTATTATGATGTAGTTGGGTGTGTCAGCACATCTTTTTTTTCTTCTGAAATGGGATGCTATCACTGTGGGCCGGGGGGTAGAGAGGCTAGAGAGGGCAAGATGCTGGTGTCTGGGGGATGTGAGAGCTATGGTGTGTCTCTCCACGCCTAATAAACACTATAAACCAATCAGGAAATGACTAAAGCGCTAGCTGCGGAGACTATAAACCAATCAGGAAATGACTACAGCGCTAGCTGCAGAGACTATAAACCAGATCAGGAAATGACTACAGCGCTAGCTGCAGAGACTATAAACCAGATCAGGAAATGACTACAGCGCTAGCTGCAGAGATTATAAACCAGATCAGGAAATGACTACAGCGCTAGCTGCAGAGATTATAAACCAGATCAGGAAATGACTACAGCGCTAGCTGCAGAGATTATAAACCAGATCAGGAAATGACTACAGCGTTAGCTGCAGAGATTATAAACCAGATCAGGAAATGACTACAGCGCTAGCTGCAGAGACTATAAACCAGATCAGGAAATGACTACAGCGCTAGCTGCAGAGACTATAAACCAGATCAGGAAATGACTACAGCGCTAGCTGCAGAGACTATAAACCAGATCAGGAAATGACTACAGCGCCAGCTGCAGAGACTATAAACCAGATCAGGAAATGACTACAGCGCTAGCTGCAGAGACTATAAACCAGATCAGGAAATGACTACAGCGCTAGCTGCAGAGACTATAAACCAGATCAGGAAATGACTACAGCGCTAGCTGCAGAGACTATAAACCAGATCAGGAAATGACTACAGCGCCAGCTGCAGAGACTATAAACCAGAACAGGAAATGACTACAGTGTTAGCTGCAGAGATTATAAACCAGATCAGGAAATGACTACAGTGTTAGCTGCAGAGATTATAAACCAGATCAGGAAATGACTACAGCGCTAGCTGCAGAGACTATAAACCAGATCAAGAAATTACTACAGCGCTAGCTGCAGAGATTATAAACCAGATCAGGAAATGACTACAGCGCTAGCTGCAGAGATTATAAACCAGATCAGGAAATGACTACAGCGCTAGCTGCAGAGATTATAAACCAGATCAGGAAATGACTACAGCGCTAGCTGCAGAGATTATAAACCAGATCAGGAAATGACTACAGCGCTAGCTGCAGAGACTATAAACCAGATCAGGAAATGACTACAGTGTTAGCTGCAGAGATTATAAACCAGATCAGGAAATGACTACAGCACTAGCTGCAGAGACTATTCTATTCTGAGTGGGAACCCAGAGGCTTTGGCAGCGCTCTGCCTCCACGTTAACCCAAGGCACCGATACCTGCTTTTTGCTTTTAGACTGAGCCAGAACTAGTCACTGAGTCTGTAATGCTGTGATGTAACACTCTGAGGGTTTCGTCTGTGTAGGGAGATGGTGACAGTCATCTTGTCTTGCATGCTGTTAGGCAAGTGTATGAGAGTGGATAATGGCATGTCTATAAAGTGTGTGTGTGTGTGTGTGTGTGTGTGTGTGTGTGTGTGTGTGTGTGTGTGTGTGTGTGTGTGTGTGTGTGTGTGTGTGTGTGTGTGTGTGTGTGTGTGTGTGTGTGTGTGTGTGTGTGTGTGTGTGTGTGTGTGTGAAGGAAAGCGAGTACACAGTGTTTTCAGAAAGTATTCACACCCCTTGACTTTTGCTAATTTTGTTGTGTTACAAAGTCAGATTAAAATGAATTGAATTGCCTTTTTTTTTCAACAATCTACAGAAAATACTCCGTAATGTCAAAGTGGTAGAACAATTATAAAATGTTATTTAAGTGTATTTTAATGTTTATAATAAAACATGAATATATCTTGACGAGATAAGTTTTCAACCCCCCCAGTCAATACATGTTAGAATCACCTTTGGCAGTGATTACAGCTGTGAGCTTTAACAGAGTCTTATTAAAGAGCTTTGCATACCTGGATGGTAAAAAAATTGCCCATTTTTCTTTAAAAAAAGAATCAAGCTTTGTCAAGTTGGTTGTTGAGCATTGCTAGACAGCCATGTTCAGGTCTTTCCATAGATTTTCAAGCCAGTGTAAGTCAAAACTATAACAGGAACATTCACTTGGTCTTCTCGGTAAGCAACTCCAGTGTATATTTGGCCTTGTGTTTTAGGTTATTGTCCTGCTGAAAGGTGAATTTGTCTCCCAGTGTCCGTTAGAACCCAGACTGAACCAGGTTTTCCTCTGGGATTTAGCCTGTGCTTAACTCTATTCCGTTAATTTCTACCCCCCCCAAAAAAACTCCCTAGTCCTTGCCGATGACATGTGTTGGATTTGCCCCAAACATAATGCTTTGTATTAATTTAGTGCCTTGTTGCAAACAGGCTGCAGTTTTTTTTATAGTGTTATTCTTTACAGGCTTCTGTCAACTAGGTTAGTATTGTGGAGTAACTACCATGTTGTTGATCAATCCTCAGTTATCTCCTATCACAGCCATTACACTATGTAACTGTTTTAATGTCACCATTGGACCATTGGAAATCCCTGAGTGATTTCCTTCCTCTCCGGCAACTGAGTTACGAAGGATGTCTGTATCTTTTGTAGTGACTGGGTGTATTGATTTACCATCCAAAGTGTAATGAATAACTTCACCATGCTCATAGAGATATTCAAGGTCTTATATATATATTTTTTTTACTAAGTACACTTCTTTGCAAACTACTAAAACACCTCTAACACTGTCATGGCATGAGTCCATACAACTTATTATGTGACTTGTTTTAAGCACATTTTTACACCTGATAATATTTAGGACTGTCGTATCAAAAGGGGTTTGAATACTTATTGACTCAAGACATTTCAACACTTTTCATTTGTAATATTAATTTGTAAACATTTCTAAAAAACATATATCTTCTTTGACTTTTACGGGGGGGTATCGTGTCTAGACCAGTGACACAGCATCACCCATTTTATATCTTTTAAATTAAGTCTGTAACAACAAAATGTGGAAACAGTCAAGGGGTGTGAATACTTTCTGAAGTGTGTGTCCTCAATGTATTACTGCAAGTCTGTCATGACTTAACACTGTATAACCTGCAGTCACTGTGGTTCATGCATGTCTCTCCCATCCCAAATGAGTTAAAGTTATTTGACCATTGAATGTAATATAATTGAACAACAGCAGCCTCTCCAGTCTGTTTGTCTCACAGCTTTGGAGTTGTCTCCTTTCTCCTTTGATTATTGCCTGTATTACAGCCTGACCTCCAAATGTATTTCAACAGCAGTGATGAAGGTTGGTATGTACTGTATTCCCCATGTATTTCACTAATGCAGATGTTCAGACATTCTGCCAAGAAACAGGGAGGCCTCTTTCTCTCTCTCTCTCTCTCTCTCTCTCTCTCTCTCTCTCTCTCTCTCTCTCTCTCTCTCTCTCTCTCTCTCTCTCTCTCTTTCTCTCTCTCTTTGTCTCTCTTTGTCTCTCTCTCTCTCTTTGTCTCTCTCTCCCTCTCTCTCTCTCTCTCCCTCTCTCTCTCTCTCTCCTTTTTTATCTCTCCCTCTCTCTCTGTCTCTCTCTCTGTCTCTCTCTCTGTCTCTCTCTGTCTCTCTCTCTCTTTGTCTCTCTCTCTTTGTATCTCTCTCTCTCTTTGTCTCTCTCCCTCTCTCTCTCTCTCCCTCTCTTTGTCTCTCTCTCTCGCTCTCTCTCTCTCCCTTTGTATATCTCACTCTCTCTTTCTCTCTCTCTGTATCTCTCTCTCTCTGTCTCTCTCTCTCACTGTCTCTCTCTCTCTCTCTTTGTCTCTCTCTCTCTCTCTTTGTCTCTCTCTATGTGTCTCTCTCTGTGTCTCTCTCAGTCCCAGGGCATTTAACACTCAGGGCCTCAGCATCAGACACTGTGTATGGTTGTCTATTTGTCCTTACTGCTTAATACTGGTTAACCACAGCCGACAGTTGGATTACATCAGTTTTTTTTTTCATCCTGTAAAACCAGCCTCAGATACACAGAGCTTTGAGTCAATCTAAGGTAAAATTAAAATACATGATATTTCTGGCCTGATAGGAACAATTGTCCTGAAACATTGGCAATCATTTATTGCTTTGATAACGTGTATGCAGTAGCTCTATATTTGACTGTGAATGACATATGCTGACTTGGACCGTTTTAGAAACAGAGTCCTACTCACAAACACTGAATACTCAAAAAGTTCATGTTTCCTCTATAAATTGGTGCTCCTCATTGCCTCCTTATCTCTCTATAGAGTCCTACTCTTCCTCTCTTCTGTGGCTCCATCCTGTATGGAACCGTATCAAACTCTCCCTCTGTTCCGAGGCTCCATCCTGTATGGAACCTTATCAAACTCTCCCTCTGTTCCGAGGCTCCATCCTGTATGGAACCTTATCAAACTCTCCCTCTGTTCCGAGGCTCCATCCTGTATGGAACCTTATCAAACTCTTCCTCTGTTCCGAGGCTCCATCCTGTATGGAATCTTATCAAACTCTTCCTCTGTTCCGAGGCTCCATCCTGTATGGAACCTTATCAAACTCTCCCTCTGTTCCGAGGCTCCATCCTGTATGGAACCTTATCAAACTCTTCCTCTGTACCGAGGCTCCATCCTGTATGGAACCTTATCAAACTATCCCTCTGTTCCGAGGCTCCATCCTGTATGGAACCTTATCAAACTCTTCCTCTCTTCCGTGGCTCCATCCTGTATGGAACCTTATCAAACTCTTCCTCTGTTCCGTGGCTCCATCCTGTATGGAACCTTATCAAACTCTTCCTCTGTTCCGTGGCTCCATCCTGTATGGAACCTTATCAAACTCTTCCTCTGTTCCGAGGATCCATCCTGTATGGAACCTTATCAAACTCTTCCTCTGTTCCGAGGCTCCATCCTGTATGGAACCGTATCAAACTCTCCCTCTGTTCCGAGGCTCCATCCTGTATGGAACCTTATCAAACTCTCCCTCTGTTCCGAGGCTCCATCCTGTATGGAACCTTATCAAACTCTTCATCTGTTCCGAGGCTCCATCCTGTATGGAACCTTATCAAACTCTTCCTCTGTTCCGAGGATCCATCCTGTATGGAACCGTATCAAACTCTCCCTCTGTTCCGAGGCTCCATCCTGTATGGAACCTTATCAAACTCTCCCTCTGTTCCGAGGCTCCATCCTGTATGGAACCTTATCAAACTCTCCCTCTGTTCCGAGGCTCCATCCTGTATGGAACCTTATCAAACTCTTCCTCTGTTCCGAGGCTCCATCCTGTATGGAACCTTATCAAACTCTCCCTCTGTTCCGAGGCTCCATCCTGTATGGAACCTTATCAAACTCTTCCTCTCTTCCGTGGCTCCATCCTGTATGGAACCTTATCAAATTCTTCCTCTGTTCCGTGGCTCCATCCTGTATGGAACCTTATCAAACTCTTCCTCTGTTCCGTGGCTCCATCCTGTATGGAACCTTATCAAACTCTTCCTCTGTTCCGAGGATCCATCCTGTATGGAACCTTATCAAACTCTTCCTCTGTTCCGAGGCTCCATCCTGTATGGAACCGTATCAAACTCTCCCTCTGTTCCGAGGCTCCATCCTGTATGGAACCTTATCAAACTCTCCCTCTGTTCCGAGGCTCCATCCTGTATGGAACCTTATCAAACTCTTCATCTGTTCCGAGGCTCCATCCTGTATGGAACCTTATCAAACTCTTCCTCTGTTCCGAGGATCCATCCTGTATGGAACCGTATCAAACTCTCCCTCTGTTCCGAGGCGCCATCCTGTATGGAACCTTATCAAACTCTCCCTCTGTTCCGAGGCTCCATCCTGTATGGAACCTTATCAAACTCTCCCTCTGTTCCGAGGCTCCATCCTGTATGGAACCTTATCAAACTCTTCCTCTGTTCCGAGGATCCATCCTGTATGGAACCGTATCAAACTCTCCCTCTGTTCCGAGGCTCCATCCTGTATGGAACCTTATCAAACTCTCCCTCTGTTCCGAGGCTCCATCCTGTATGGAACCTTATCAAACTCTCCCTCTGTTCCGAGGCTCCATCCTGTATGGAACCTTATCAAACTCTTCCTCTGTTCCGAGGCTCCATCCTGTATGGAACCTTATCAAACTCTCCCTCTGTTCCGAGGCTCCATCCTGTATGGAACCTTATCAAACTCTCCCTCTGTTCCGAGGCTCCATCCTGTATGGAACCTTATCAAACTCTCCCTCTGTTCCGAGGCTCCATCCTGTATGGAACCTTATCAAACTCTCCCTCTGTTCCGAGGCTCCATCCTGTATGGAACCTTATCAAACTCTCCCTCTGTTCCGAGGCTCCATCCTGTATGGAACCTTATCAAACTATCCCTCTGTTCCGAGGCTCCATCCTGTATGGAACCTTATCAAACTCTTCCTCTGTTCCGAGGATCCATCCTGTATGGAACCGTATCAAACTCTCCCTCTGTTCCGAGGCGCCATCCTGTATGGAACCTTATCAAACTCTCCCTCTGTTCCGAGGCTCCATCCTGTATGGAACCTTATCAAACTCTCCCTCTGTTCCGAGGCTCCATCCTGTATGGAACCTTATCAAACTCTTCCTCTGTTCCGAGGATCCATCCTGTATGGAACCGTATCAAACTCTCCCTCTGTTCCGAGGCTCCATCCTGTATGGAACCTTATCAAACTCTCCCTCTGTTCCGAGGCTCCATCCTGTATGGAACCTTATCAAACTCTCCCTCTGTTCCGAGGCTCCATCCTGTATGGAACCTTATCAAACTCTTCCTCTGTTCCGAGGCTCCATCCTGTATGGAACCTTATCAAACTCTCCCTCTGTTCCGAGGCTCCATCCTGTATGGAACCTTATCAAACTCTCCCTCTGTTCCGAGGCTCCATCCTGTATGGAACCTTATCAAACTCTCCCTCTGTTCCGAGGCTCCATCCTGTATGGAACCTTATCAAACTCTCCCTCTGTTCCGAGGCTCCATCCTGTATGGAACCTTATCAAACTCTCCCTCTGTTCCGAGGCTCCATCCTGTATGGAACCTTATCAAACTATCCCTCTGTTCCGAGGCTCCATCCTGTATGGAACCTTATCAAACTCTTCATCTGTTCCGAGGCTCCATCCTGTATGGAACCTTATCAAACTCTTCCTCTGTTCCGAGGCTCCATCCTGTATGGAACCGTATCAAACTCTCCCTCTGTTCCGAGGCTCCATCCTGTATGGAACCTTATCAAACTCTTCCTCTGTTCCGAGGCTCCTCCACTGCTTATCAATGCTGAGTTCAGCTGGCAGGGCCCTGCGCTCCTCTGTATTCTTTAAACACTTCTCCATATTCTCCCTGGCCTTGCTGTCAACCCCTCAGCCTCTCTCTCTGTCTCCCCATCCCCTAACATACCCTCACCCATCTCCTCATCCCTAGCCAATCTCCCCAATCACAAAATACTCCTTCTGCTAAGAGCAGAGTAAGTGTATCTCCCAAATGGCATTCTATTCCCGATACAGTCCACTACTTTTTCATAAGAGCCCTATGGATCCTGGTCAAAAGTTCTGCACTACATAGGAAATAGGTTGTCATTTGGGAGGTAACCTAAAACGGAGACCCCGGTCCATCACTTTCACCTTTCTTGTGCGATAATGCTGCAACATTTGGAGAATAAATGGATAAACTGGCTGATCGTATGGAGGGAGTATAACTGATCTGGCTGATCGTATGGA
This sequence comes from Salvelinus namaycush, assembly GCF_016432855.1. NCBI lineage: Eukaryota > Metazoa > Chordata > Actinopteri > Salmoniformes > Salmonidae > Salvelinus > Salvelinus namaycush. The sequence continues at coordinate 26,276 of NW_024059715.1, forward strand.
GGGAGTATAACTGATCTGGCTGATCGTATGGAGGGAGTATAACTGATCTGGCTGATCGTATGGAGGGAGTATAACTGATCTGGCTGATCGTATGGAGGGAGTAAAACTGATCTGGCTGATCGTATGGAGGGAGTATAACTGATCTGGCTGATCGTATGGAGGAAGTATAACTGATCTAGCTGATCGTATGGAGGGAGTAAAACTGATCTGGCTGATCGTATGGAGGGAGTATAACTGATCTGGCTGATCGTATGGAGGGAGTATAACTGATCTGGCTGATCCTTTGGAGGGAGTAAAACTGATCTGGCTGATCGTATGGAGGGAGTATAACTGATCTGGCTGATCGTATGGAGGGAGTATAACTGATCTGGCTGATCGTATGGAGGGAGTATAGGAGTATAACTGATCGGGCTGATCGTATGGAGGGAGTATAACTGATCTGGCTGATCGTATGGAGGGAGTATAACTGATCTGGCTGATCGTATTGAAGGAGTATAACTGATCTGGCTGATCGTATGGAGGGAGTATAACTGATCTGGCTGATCGTATGGAGGGAGTATAACTGATCTGGTTGATCGTATGGAGGGAGTATAACTGATCTGGCTGATCGTATGGAGTATAACTGATCTGGCTGATCGCATGGCGGGAGTATAACTGATCTGGCTGATCGCATGGCAGGAGTATAACTGATCTGGCTGATCGTATGGATGGAGTATAACTGATCTGGCTGATCGTATGGAGGGAGTATAACTGATCTGGCTGATCGTATGGATGGAGTATAACTGATCTGGCTGATCGCATGGCGGGAGTATAACTGATCTGGCTGATCGTATGGATGGAGTATAACTGATCTGGCTGATCGTATGGAGGGAGTATAACTGATCTGGCTGATCGTATTTAGGCTGTAAAACTGATCTGACTGATCGTATGGAGGGAGTATAACTGATCTGGCTGATCGTATGGAGGGAGTATAACTGATCTGGTTGATCGCATGGCGGGAGTATAACTGATCTGGCTGATCGCATGGCGGGAGTGTAACTGATCTGGCTGATCTTATGGAGGGAGTAAAACTGATCTGGCTGATCGTATGGAGGGAGTATAACTGATCTGGCTAATCGTATGGATGGAGTATAACTGATCTGGCTGATCGTATGGATGGAGTAAAACTGATCTGGCTGATCGTATGGAGGGAGTATAACTGATCTGGCTGATCGTATGGAGGGAGTGTAACTGATCTGGCTGATCGTATGGAGGGAGTGTAACTGATCTGGCTGATCGTATGGAGGGAGTATAACTGATCTGGCTGATCGTATGGAGGGAGTATAACTGATCTGGCTGATCGTATGGAGAGAGTAAAACTGATCTGGCTGATCGTATGGAGGGATTAAAACTGATCTGGCTGATCATATGGAGGGAGTATAACTGATCTGGCTGATCGCATGGAGGGAGTATAACTGATCTGGCTGATCGTATGGAGGGAGTATAACTGATCTGGCTGATCGTATGGAGGGAGTAAAACTGATCTGGCTGATCGTATGGAGGGAGTAAAACTGATCTGGCTGATCGTATGGAGGGAGTATAACTGATCTGGCTGATCGTATGGAGAGAGTAAAACTGATCTGGCTGATCGTATGGAGGGATTAAAACTGATCTGGCTGATCATATGGAGGGAGTATAACTGATCTGGCTGATCGCATGGAGGGAGTATAACTGATCTGGCTGATCATATGGAGGGAGTATAACTGATCTGGCTGATCGTATGGAGGGAGTAAAACTGATCTGGCTGATCATATGGAGGGAGTATAACTGATCTGGCTGATCGTATGGAGGGAGTATAACTGATCTGGCTGATCGTATGGAGGCAGTAAAACTGATCTGGCTGATCGTATGGAGGGAGTATAACTGATCTGGCTGATCGTATGGAGGGAGTAAAACTGATCTGGCTGATCGTATGGATGGAGTATAACTGATCTGGCTGATCGCATGGATGGAGTATAACTGATCTGGCTGATCGTATGGAGGGAGTAAAACTGATCTGGCTGATCGTATGGAGGGAGTTTAACTGATCTGGCTGATCGTATGGAGGGAGTAAAACTGATCTGGCTGATCGTATGGAGGGAGTTTAACTGATCTGGCTGATCGTATGGAGGGAGTAAAACTGATCTGGCTGATCGTATGGAGGGAGTATAACTGATCTGGCTGATCGTATGGAGGGAGTAAAACTGATCTGGCTGATCGTATGGAGGGAGTATAACTGATCTGGCTGATCGTATGGATGGAGTATAACTGATCTGGCTGATCGTATGGATGGAGTAAAACTGATCTGGCTGATCGTATGGAGGGAGTATAACTGATCTGGCTGATCGTATGGAGGGAGTGTAACTGATCTGGCTGATCGTATGGAGGGAGTGTAACTGATCTGGCTGATCGTATGGAGGGAGTATAACTGATCTGGCTGATCGTATGGAGGGAGTATAACTGATCTGGCTGATCGTATGGAGAGAGTAAAACTGATCTGGCTGATCGTATGGAGGGATTAAAACTGATCTGGCTGATCATATGGAGGGAGTATAACTGATCTGGCTGATCGCATGGAGGGAGTATAACTGATCTGGCTGATCGTATGGAGGGAGTATAACTGATCTGGCTGATCGTATGGAGGGAGTAAAACTGATCTGGCTGATCGTATGGAGGGAGTAAAACTGATCTGGCTGATCGTATGGAGGGAGTATAACTGATCTGGCTGATCGTATGGAGAGAGTAAAACTGATCTGGCTGATCGTATGGAGGGATTAAAACTGATCTGGCTGATCATATGGAGGGAGTATAACTGATCTGGCTGATCGCATGGAGGGAGTATAACTGATCTGGCTGATCGTATGGAGGGAGTATAACTGATCTGGCTGATCGTATGGAGGGAGTAAAACTGATCTGGCTGATCGTATGGAGGGAGTAAAACTGATCTGGCTGATCGAATGGAGGGAGTATAACTGATCTGGCTGATCGTATGGAGAGAGTAAAACTGATCTGGCTGATCGTATGGAGGGATTAAAACTGATCTGGCTGATCATATGGAGGGAGTATAACTGATCTGGCTGATCGCATGGAGGGAGTATAACTGATCTGGCTGATCATATGGAGGGAGTATAACTGATCTGGCTGATCGTATGGAGGGAGTAAAACTGATCTGGCTGATCATATGGAGGGAGTATAACTGATCTGGCTGATCGTATGGAGGGAGTATAACTGATCTGGCTTATCGTATGGAGGCAGTAAAACTGATCTGGCTGATCGTATGGAGGGAGTATAACTGATCTGGCTGATCGTATGGAGGGAGTAAAACTGATCTGGCTGATCGTATGGATGGAGTATAACTGATCTGGCTGATCACATGGATGGAGTATAACTGATCTGGCTGATCGTATGGAGGGAGTAAAACTGATCTGGCTGATCGTATGGAGGGAGTTTAACTGATCTGGCTGATCGTATGGAGGGAGTAAAACTGATCTGGCTGATCGTATGGAGGGAGTTTAACTGATCTGGCTGATCGTATGGAGGGAGTAAAACTGATCTGGCTGATCGTATGGAGGGAGTAAAACTGATCTGGCTGATCGTATGGAGGGAGTATAACTGATCTGGCTGATCGTATGGAGGGAGTATAACTGATCTGGCTGATCGTATGGAGGGAGTAAAACTGATCTGGCTGATCGTATGGAGGGAGTATAACTGATCGGGCTGATCGTATGGAGGGAGTATAACTGATCGGGCTGATCGTATGGAGGGAGTATAACTGATCGGGCTGATCGTATGGAGGGAGTATAACTGATCTGGCTGATCGTATGGAGGGAGTATAACTGATCTGGCTGATCGTATTTAGGCTGTAAAACTGATCTGGCTGATCGTATGGAGGGCGTAAAACTGATCTGGCTGATCGTATGGAGGGAGTATAACTGATCTGGCTGATCGTATGGAGGGAGTGTAACTGATCTGGCTGATCGTATGGAGGGAGTGTAACTGATCTGGCTGATCGTATGGAGGGAGTATAACTGATCTGGCTGATCGTATGGAGGGAGTATAACTGATCTGGCTGATCGTATGGAGAGAGTAAAACTGATCTGGCTGATCGTATGGAGGGATTAAAACTGATCTGGCTGATCATATGGAGGGAGTATAACTGATCTGGCTGATCGCATGGAGGGAGTATAACTGATCTGGCTGATCGTATGGAGGGAGTATAACTGATCTGGCTGATCGTATGGAGGGAGTAAAACTGATCTGGCTGATCGTATGGAGGGAGTAAAACTGATCTGGCTGATCGTATGGAGGGAGTATAACTGATCTGGCTGATCGTATGGAGAGAGTAAAACTGATCTGGCTGATCGTATGGAGGGATTAAAACTGATCTGGCTGATCATATGGAGGGAGTATAACTGATCTGGCTGATCGCATGGAGGGAGTATAACTGATCTGGCTGATCATATGGAGGGAGTATAACTGATCTGGCTGATCGTATGGAGGGAGTAAAACTGATCTGGCTGATCATATGGAGGGAGTATAACTGATCTGGCTGATCGTATGGAGGGAGTATAACTGATCTGGCTGATCGTATGGAGGCAGTAAAACTGATCTGGCTGATCGTATGGAGGGAGTATAACTGATCTGGCTGATCGTATGGAGGGAGTAAAACTGATCTGGCTGATCGTATGGATGGAGTATAACTGATCTGGCTGATCGCATGGATGGAGTATAACTGATCTGGCTGATCGTATGGAGGGAGTAAAACTGATCTGGCTGATCGTATGGAGGGAGTTTAACTGATCTGGCTGATCGTATGGAGGGAGTAAAACTGATCTGGCTGATCGTATGGAGGGAGTTTAACTGATCTGGCTGATCGTATGGAGGGAGTAAAACTGATCTGGCTGATCGTATGGAGGGAGTATAACTGATCTGGCTGATCGTATGGAGGGAGTAAAACTGATCTGGCTGATCGTATGGAGGGAGTATAACTGATCTGGCTGATCGTATGGATGGAGTATAACTGATCTGGCTGATCGTATGGATGGAGTAAAACTGATCTGGCTGATCGTATGGAGGGAGTATAACTGATCTGGCTGATCGTATGGAGGGAGTGTAACTGATCTGGCTGATCGTATGGAGGGAGTGTAACTGATCTGGCTGATCGTATGGAGGGAGTATAACTGATCTGGCTGATCGTATGGAGGGAGTATAACTGATCTGGCTGATCGTATGGAGAGAGTAAAACTGATCTGGCTGATCGTATGGAGGGATTAAAACTGATCTGGCTGATCATATGGAGGGAGTATAACTGATCTGGCTGATCGCATGGAGGGAGTATAACTGATCTGGCTGATCGTATGGAGGGAGTATAACTGATCTGGCTGATCGTATGGAGGGAGTAAAACTGATCTGGCTGATCGTATGGAGGGAGTAAAACTGATCTGGCTGATCGTATGGAGGGAGTATAACTGATCTGGCTGATCGTATGGAGAGAGTAAAACTGATCTGGCTGATCGTATGGAGGGATTAAACTGATCTGGCTGATCATATGGAGGGAGTATAACTGATCTGGCTGATCGCATGGAGGGAGTATAACTGATCTGGCTGATCGTATGGAGGGAGTATAACTGATCTGGCTGATCGTATGGAGGATAACTGATCTGGCTGATCGTATGGAGGGAGTAAAACTGATCTGGCTGATCGAATGGAGGGAGTATAACTGATCTGGCTGATCGTATGGAGAGAGTAAAACTGATCTGGCTGATCGTATGGAGGGATTAAAACTGATCTGGCTGATCATATGGAGGGAGTATAACTGATCTGCTGATCGCATGGAGGGAGTATAACTGATTGGCTGATCATATGGAGGGAGTATAACTGATCTGGCTGATCGTATGGAGGGAGTAAAACTGATCTGGCTGATCATATGGAGGAGTATAACTGATCTGGCGGCTGATCGTATGGAGGGAGTATAACTGATCTGGCTTATCGTATGGAGGCAGTAAAACTGATCTGGCTGATCGTATGGAGGGAGTATAACTGATCTGGCTGAT
>NW_024059716.1:5000-10000 GCF_016432855.1 Salvelinus namaycush
ACCATGGAGACCCAACGTGAACCAAATCCGCCCACCACCAAGCTGGGACATTTGGAACAAAAGTTAGGACAAATCGGGCGCCGAAGGGTTGGAATAACACCCTAAATCGGGCGCCGAAGGGCTGGAATAACACCCTAAATCGGGCGCCGAAGGGTTGGAATAACACCCTAAATCGGGCGCCGAAGGGCTGGAATAACACCCTAAATCGGGCACCGAAGGGTTGGGAATCACCCTAAATCGGTCGCCGGAGGTAAAAGGTCCAAGGGACCATGGTTCCGAGGGTCTCACATCCCTCAAACGTGTCCGTTTCACGTTTCCTAATCGGACTGAGCAGTTTGCCACCACCGCCGATTCTCTAGGACATGGAAGTCCTGTTGTCAAAAGTCAGGTTTCTCAAATCGCGCCGGTACCTGTCTGGTCCACCCACCAGGGAGTGTGTCATCGCCGGACAGGCCGAATTATCGAAAAAAGGCGTGTCAATCGATAGATTTCAATGTGCTCCGATTTTTTGCCAAAAGTTTGTGGACACTAAAACCGTTAAAACGTTAATAACACAAAAAATACAACTCCAATCTGGTTGAGGTTTATTTTTGCACGAAAGGGTACAAATAGACGAACATTTTCATCTAATTATAACCGTTTTTCTATAAAACATTTTAATAGAAAATCGTGTTTTAATGTTTTGGGGAAAAAAATCACTTGCCTGTACAATAGATTCCTATGGTTCCGAAATTTTTTTTACAGTGGATAACTGTTGACCATCACGAGAGAGGGTATGAGCCAAAATTTGGGGCATCTAGCCCATCGGGAATTATGTTTTATCATTATTTCAAGATTTCGGGAATTGGTCGAAAAAGTGACAGAGTGCCACTGCCGTGCACCTGGTATTATTTTTGGGTTACCAGGTGCATATTTTTATAATGGTTTTAAATGATTTTAGATAGGCTACATACCTCAATACCCTATATGGAACAACCATACTACGGACCCAAGTCAGTTGGGGCCGGCCTGAGTGATTTATGAAGCTTTTAAAAAATGTCTGTACTCATCCTCCCTTCTGTGCACCTGGTATTATTTTTGGGTTACCAGGTGCTCCTATTGAAATCGAATGAGTGCACCTGGTATTATTTTTGGGTTACCAGGTGCTGCTATTGAAATCGAATGAAAATGATTTTAAATGGCCTGCAGACACCCATGCCCGCTATGGGAGCACCATACTATGGGCACAAGTCAGTGGGGGCCGGCCTGAGGGATTTATGGAGCTTTTCAAAAAAGGTCCGAAAATATTCTATGTTGAACTACTCAGGAAAAACGGCTAAGTGCCCTCTTTTGGGTTACCAGGTGCTCCTATTCTAATCGAATGAAAATGAATTGAAATGACCTGCAGACACCCATGCCCGCTATGGGAGCACCATACTATGGGCACAAGTCAGTGGGCACCGGCCTAAGGGATTTATGGAGCTTTTATATAAAATGTCTGTACTCATCCTCCCCTCCGTGCACCTGGTATTATTTTTGGGTTACCAGGTGCTCCTATTCTAATCGAATGAAAATGAATTTAAATGACCTGCAGACACCCATGCCCGCTATGGGAGCACCATACTATGGGCACAAGTCAGTGGGCACCGGCCTAAGGGATTTATGGAGCTTTTCAAAAATAAGGTCTGAATACTTTCTATGTTGAACTACTCAGGAAAAACGACAGAGTGCCCACTTTTTGGGTTACCAGGTGCCCCTATTTAAATCGAATGAAAACGAATTTAAATGACCTGCAGACACCCATGCCCGCTATGGGAGCACCATACTACGGGCACAAGTCAGTAGGCACCGGCCTAAAGGATTTATGGAGCTTTTCAAAAATGTATGTAGTCACCCGCACTACTGACACCACCTTATGTTAGTTTGGGTTACCAGGTGCCCCTATTGAAATCGAATGAAAACGACTTTTAAGGGCCTGCCCACACCCATGCCCGATATGGGAGCACCATAGTAGGGGTCCAAGTCAGTAGGCACCGGCCTAAGGGATTTATGGAGCTTTTCAAAAAAAGTCCGAAAATATTCTATGTTGAATTATTCAGGAAAAACGACAGAGTGCCCTCTTTTTGGGTTACCAGGTGCCGCTATTGAAATCGAATGAAAACGGCTTTTAAGGGCCTGCCCACACCCATGCCCGATATGGGAGCACCATAGTAGGGGTCCAAGTCAGTAGGCACCGGCCTAAGGGATTTATGGAGCTTTTCAAAAAAAGTCCGAAAATATTCTATGTTGAATTATTCAGGAAAAACGACAGAGTGCCCTCTTTTTGGGTTACCAGGTGCCGCTATTGAAATCGAATGAAAACGGCTTTTAAGGGCCTGCCCACACCCATGCCCGATATGGGAGCGCCATAGTAGGGGTCCAAGTCAGTAGGCACCGGCCTAAGGGATTTATGGAGCTTTTCAAAAAAAGTCCGAAAATATTCTATGTTGAATTATTCAGGAAAAACGACAGAGTGCCCTCTTTTTGGGTTACCAGGTGCCGCTATTGAAATCGAATGAAAACGGCTTTTAAGGGCCTGCCCACACCCATGCCCGATATGGGAGCACCATAGTAGGGGTCCAAGTCAGTAGGCACCGGCCTAAGGGATTTATGGAGCTTTTCAAAAATAGTCCGAAAATATTCTATGTTGAACTATTCAGGAAAAACGACAGAGTGCCCTCTTTTTGGGTTACCAGGTGCCGCTATTGAAATCGAATGAAAACGGCTTTTAAGGGCCTGCCCACACCCATGCCCGATATGGGAGCACCATAGTAGGGGTCCAAGTCAGTAGGCACCGGCCTAAGGGATTTATGGAGCTTTTCAAAAATAGTCCGAAAATATTCTATGTTGAACTATTCAGGAAAAACGACAGAGTGCCCTCTTTTTGGGTTACCAGGTGCCCCTATTGAAATCGAATGAAAACGACTTTTAAGGGCCTGCCCACACCCATGCCCGATATGGGAGCACCATAGTAGGGGTCCAAGTCAGTAGGCACCGGCCTAAGGGATTTATGGAGCTTTTCAAAAAAAGTCCGAAAATATTCTATGTTGAATTATTCAGGAAAAACGACAGAGTGCCCTCTTTTTGGGTTACCAGGTGCCCCTATTGAAATCGAATGAAAACGACTTTTAAGGGCCTGCCCACACCCATGCCCGATATGGGAGCACCATAGTAGGGGTCCAAGTCAGTAGGCACCGGCCTAAGGGATTTATGGAGCTTTTCAAAAAAAGTCCGAAAATATTCTATGTTGAATTATTCAGGAAAAACGACAGAGTGCCCTCTTTTTGGGTTACCAGGTGCCCCTATTGAAATCGAATGAAAACGACTTTTAAGGGCCTGCCCACGCCCATGCCCGATATGGGAGCACCATAGTAGGGGCCCAAGTCAGTAGGCACCGGCCTAAGGGATTTATGGAGCTTTTCAAAAAAAGTCCGAAAATATTCTATGTTGAATTATTCAGGAAAAACGACAGAGTGCCCTCTTTTTGGGTTACCAGGTGCCGCTATTGAAATCGAATGAAAACGACTTTTAATAGCCTGCCCACACCCATGCCCGATATGGGAGCACCATAGTAGGGGCCCAAGTCAGTAGGCACCGGCCTAAGGGATTTATGGAGCTTTTCAAAAAAAGTCCGAAAATATTCTATGTTGAATTATTCAGGAAAAACGACAGAGTGCCCTCTTTTTGGGTTACCAGGTGCCGCTATTGAAATCGAATGAAAACGACTTTTAATAGCCTGCCCACACCCATGCCCGATATGGGAGCACCATAGTAGGGGCCCAAGTCAGTAGGCACCGGCCTAAGGGATTTATGGAGCTTTTCAAAATTAGTCCGAAAATATTCTATGTTGAACTATTCAGGAAAAACGGCTATGTGCCCTCTTTTTGGGTTACCAGGTGCTGCTATTGAAATCGATCCTCACTACTGACACCACCTTATGTTAGTTTGGGTTACCAGGTGCTGCTATTGAAATCGAATGAAAATGATTTTAAATGGCCTGCAGACACCCATGCCCGCTATGGGAGCACCATACTATGGGCACAAGTCAGTGGGGGCCGGCCTGAGGGATTTATGGAGCTTTTCAAAAAAGGTCCGAAAATATTCTATGTTGAACTACTCAGGAAAAACGGCTAAGTGCCCTCTTTTGGGTTACCAGGTGCTCCTATTCTAATCGAATGAAAATGAATTGAAATGACCTGCAGACACCCATGCCCGCTATGGGAGCACCATACTATGGGCACAAGTCAGTGGGCACCGGCCTAAGGGATTTATGGAGCTTTTATATAAAATGTCTGTACTCATCCTCCCCTCCGTGCACCTGGTATTATTTTTGGGTTACCAGGTGCTCCTATTCTAATCGAATGAAAATGAATTTAAATGACCTGCAGACACCCATGCCCGCTATGGGAGCACCATACTATGGGCACAAGTCAGTGGGCACCGGCCTAAGGGATTTATGGAGCTTTTCAAAAATAAGGTCTGAATACTTTCTATGTTGAACTACTCAGGAAAAACGACAGAGTGCCCACTTTTTGGGTTACCAGGTGCCCCTATTTAAATCGAATGAAAACGAATTTAAATGACCTGCAGACACCCATGCCCGCTATGGGAGCACCATACTACGGGCACAAGTCAGTAGGCACCGGCCTAAAGGATTTATGGAGCTTTTCAAAAATGTATGTAGTCACCCGCACTACTGACACCACCTTATGTTAGTTTGGGTTACCAGGTGCCCCTATTGAAATCGAATGAAAACGACTTTTAAGGGCCTGCCCACACCCATGCCCGATATGGGAGCACCATAGTAGGGGTCCAAGTCAGTAGGCACCGGCCTAAGGGATTTATGGAGCTTTTATATAAAATGTCTGTACTCATCCTCCCCTCCGTGCACCTGGTATTATTTTTGGGTTACCAGGTGCTCCTATTCTAATCGAATGAAAATGACTTTTAAGGGCCTGCCCACACCCATGCCCGATATGGGA
>NW_024059716.1:15000-32304 GCF_016432855.1 Salvelinus namaycush
CTGGATTCTACCACTACACACTACACACTACACACTTCAACATCAAAGACCCTGGATTCTACCACTACACACTACACACTTCAACATCAAAGACCCTGGATTCTACCACTACACACTACACACTACACACTTCAACATCAAAGACCCCGGATTCCACCACTACACACTTCAACATCAAAAGACCCCGGATTCTACCACTATACACTACACACTACACACTTCAACATCAAAGACCCCGGATTCCACCACTACACACTACACACTACACACTTCAACATCAAAGACCCCGGATTCTACCACTACACACTTCAACATCAAAAGACCCCGGATTCTACCACTATACACTACACACTACACACTTCAACATCAAAGACCCCGGATTCCACCACTACACACTACACACTACACACTTCAACATCAAAGACCCTGGATTCTACCACTACACACTACACACTACACACTTCAACATCAAAGACCCTGGATTCTACCACTACACACTACACACTACACACTTCAACATCAAAGACCCCGGATTCTACCACTACACACTTCAACATCAAAAGACCCCGGATTCTACCACTATACACTACACACTACACACTTCAACATCAAAGACCCCGGATTCCACCACTACACACTACACACTACACACTTCAACATCAAAGACCCTGGATTCTAACACTAAACACTACACACTACACACTTCAACATCAAAGACCCTGGATTCTACCACTACACACTACACACTACACACTTCAACCTGAACTCCTGCAAAGACATCACCTTTTTCAACAAAAGACAAAGGTTTTTTTTCACCAAAGAACAAGACTTCACCACCCTGACACAGGTGTAAGAGACCTCTACTTACCCTGACGACCGTATTTCCAATTTAGGAGTTAAAATGAACAAATTATAACATAGGCTCACCCCACTCCCACCTCTGCACCATACACAAACAAACCAAAAACCCAGGTAAGACCCCCACCCATACGACACCAACCCTACTACAAGCTTTACCAGGAAGGCTGGACCACTGTATACCTAAGATACAGGCATGTGAATAACAAAAAAGAACCACCCAAACGATGTATCTGGATCAAAACCTACAACAATCATCCCCCACACAGGTAAGTATCAACATTGAACACTACACCCTCCCCCGGGCATGTATTCACCTACTAGAGTAGTTACACCTACTTCGGGAGAGACACATCAATGGAAACAGCCAAAACAGTTTTTCTGGACCCATATCTCCCATTTTCCCAAATGGACATGAACGCGACAAAACGGCAAAATCTACCGGACTTACAGGATCCCAAATGGACGTTAACGCGATGCTAGCTATACTCCGGTAAAAAGCACCAACACTAAACGACAAGTAAAGCACCATCCCGAAGCGGGCCAAAGTGAAACTACCCCTCAGATACCCTACCTCTAACTACACCTTAATGAAGGCACCAGGTTCTAGCCCTCTAAACACCACAAAAAGACCTAGAACACATGGCCACCATTTCTCTCTAAACATCGCTCTTCACTATTCTCATGACGTGACTTCAAAGGCGGGAAAAATATCTCCACCACACTTGAAGGCTCATAACAAGACCTATGGGTCACCTAGAACCCCAACTATTGACTCATTATATCCCCACGGATGTCTAATCTACCCTCAATCGTTCCTGCCACCACAGAACCTTATCTTGGGTTCTTTCCAGACCCAAACTCTCAACTAGAGCAGACCGCTCCAAACGCTAACACACAAGTCTATGGGGATAGAAAGGTCAAACACACCTTTTCACAGGGGGATCTATTATACTTCTACACATCACAGGAACTCCACGTATGGCTCACCTTGACCCTCTATACTTCCAGTCTTACCCAAAATTGACCTGGTACCTCTCGGACACCCACAACCCAAACAGCACCCCAAAAGCAAAGTGCCTACTTTACATCGCAATTCACTACACTTAATGACGTGACTTCAAAAGCGGGAAAATATCTCCACCACATTTGCAGGCTCATAACAAGACCTATGGGTCACCTAGAACCCCAACTATTGATTCATTATGTTCCCACGGATGTCTACTCTACCCTCAACCGTTCCTGACATCATAGAACCTTATCTTGGGTTCTTTCCAGACCCAAACTCTCAACTAGAGCAGACCGCTCCAGACGCTAACACACAAGTCTATGGGGACACGAAGGTCAAACACACCTTTTTCAAAGAGAGATCTATTATACTTCTACACATCACAGGAACTCCACGTATGGCTCATCTTGACCCCTAAGACTTCTAGTCTTACCTAAAATTAACCTGGTACCTCTCGGACACCCACAACCCAAACAGCACCCCAAAAGCAAAGTGTCTACTTTTCCTGTACTATTCTCCATAGGAATCAACGATGGAGGCCTCTCCATCACTTAACAGACTAATAGACGCCGTTTCCAAATAACGAAGCGATCTCATTGGACGAGCCACGGCCATACCTCTCACATGAACACCGCATGCACAACTCACGCACCAATAGGATTGGACCTACCTGGCAAAACCACACCCCTATCTTTTCCTATAAAAAGAGTAGCATCACTCAGTCTCAGCATCATTAGGGTCAGGAGACCCCAACGCCATCCACTGGCCAAAGACTCAAGCTGGAACACTACAAGGACAACCTCTTCCTCAACTGATCAACTGGATCTACTGGGCTCTAGCTACACGCTACCCCCTATAAAGACACCTCACCTGGATAAAGACATCAACTGAGGCCTCCTCCCCACTGGCATCTCATCAGATCAACTGGGCTCTAGCTATACGCTACTCCCTATAAAGACACCTCACCAGGATAAAGACATCAACTGGGGCTCCCTCCCCACGGGCATCTCATCAGATCTACTGGGCTCTAGCTATACGCTACTCCCTATAAAGACACCTCACCTGGATAAAGACATCAACTGGGGCTCCCTCCCCACTGGCATCTCACTCAACGGACCGACTGGGCTCTAGCTATACGCTATTCCCTAAAAAAGACACCTCACCTGCATCCAGACACCAGCTGGTACTCCCACGACGGACCCTCCTAGACCTTCTAGACCGTCGACCCTCCACCACACATACACCCACACACACACCTGGATATAGACACCTCACCTGGATAAAGACATCAACTGGGGCTCCCTCCCCACGGGCATCTCATCAGATCGACTGGGCTCTAGCTATACGCTACTCCCTAAAAAGACACCTCACCTGCATCCAGTCACCAGCTGGTACTGCCACAACTGACCCTCCTAGACCTTCCAGACCTTCTACCCTCCACCACACATACACCCACACACACACACCCCAATTTTTCTGGTCCATAATACGGCTTTTTTACCGCATTAAGACCGAGTGCACCATTCTTTTTGCACTTTTTTCTCCTCCCTGCCACCTGAGGAAGCCGAGTAAGGCAGAAACGCGTCGTGGCTGGGCTACCCCTAGACCCGTTGTGCAGCTGTAAGGAAGGCAGGTTCCACACGGACTTCGGGGGTACCTCCTTTTGGCTACTTATTTTCATTTGTACTTTTCTCTTACCCTTATTTTTAGTTTTACACAGGTACACACTATACATGGCAGATCTACAAGACAGCGACGACTCCGGGCACTCTGATGGCTACTCAGAACCCCTACTCTACCACAAGACTAGCCCTATCACTTCTACGGGGCACAGCTACCAACACAGACCCTCTGAACTCTTTAAAAAGAGACGCACTGAAGAGCCGGCCGAAATAGGTTCCGACCGGCAGCCTGGTCTCATTATGGAAACGTCACATAATGAACTTCTTTCTCGGGCCTCTACACAGCGGGAGATACATCCCACACCAATGGGCTTTCTCTCCCATCAGGCAGTGCCTCTCCACGGTCTCAATAGGACCCAGCTACCGGATGACTACACCCCTACACCATCACACCAGGGACGAAAAGACACACCTCCTGATGACATCCCCAGCAGGCAACCACACCCCACAACCCACCTCACACCACCCTACTCCAGGACCTCAAAGACACCTAGAGGACCCACCTCAGATACGGTTCGGACCCAACAAACAGATCGGGATGTGCAGCGCACCCAGCCTAGACCGATGCCTTCACCCACCCAGCTCCATAGGACCTCCACCTCTATACTCAGCACCACCCCAATGAGTACTGAGAGCCTAGCTGTACAGCGGACCTCTACTACCACCACTCAGAGCCACTTGGACAACCTGGTCTCACCAACCATAGACCAATCAACACGATACAACACCACATGGGCACCACAGACCCCAACCAACCTCAACGCCACAGCACGGACACTCTCCAAGCTCATCAGAGCCAGACACCACCTAGAGGCTATCAGCTACTACCTCTCGGGGAACAACCTACCTCCCGGATACATCCACAAAGCCAGAATACTAACGGCGGCTTTCACACCATCAGGAGCATCTGACTCCACACTGGCAGCACTCTCATCGGCACCCACACTCTGGATAGAATCCAGCCATGAGATTCTACAACAACACTACAGGGAGGATGTAGCCAAAACGTACGCCTCACTCTGCAACACACCCTCATGCACCGACTGGCAGGTAGCCTGGTACCTAGGCACTCTATGGGCCCAGAAACTCCTCAGTGGACCACTCCTGGACCGCCTACTCCAGGACATTAGGGACTCACTCCCCAACTTCTACGGGCACTGGCCAACCAGAGACCTCAGCCAATTTAAGCTACCGCTTACCCGTAGCCCACCTAACAGCAAGGATAAGAAGGATGTAGCCATACCAGCTACGCACACCATGAGCACCTCACCATCTCCACGAACCAACATACGCCTTACATCTGAACGGTACCCCTCGAAAGAGGTTACTACGCCCTCTTATCAGGAATTGACGCCCCACACCACTTCAGGGAAAAACATTTCCCTAGCCCAACACAGAAGATTATAGAACCCCTCCACAGAAAGCGGCTCACCCCCACCATACCTGGGGACCCAGAGACCCGGCCATACCCTGACCAGGGTGGCACAGGGAGGGCTCCCTCCAGGGAACACAAACTCTCCCAACCTACCCCGAGATCATACCCTGACCAGGTTGGTTGAGGGAGGGGAACAGAGGGATAGTGCTAAGGTGGCCTCTGATCTTTCCATGCCATCCCATACCCAAACCAGCAGTGAATGTCATGGAAATCAGCAGGAGCAGGTTAAAACCAAGCCACAGATATTCTCGGCTAGCCACGTACCACAAGAAGAATAGAACCACCCCCCCCCCCCCCCAATCCGAGGGGATAATAGATACCATAAACCAATGGGCAGCTATGGATAAACACCTCCCCACCTTTAAGATGCTAACCACCAACCCACCAGCACTCAGAGGACCACCACTCTCACCACTACACTCTTCCAAGCCACCATCCCCACAGCACCTGTTGGAGATCAACATCATCAAGGACGAGGTACTCATGGATACAACCTCTCAGGTGGACAAACTCAACTTCCTTGCTACCACCCCACACCAAAGATTACCCTCGGATCACCTCCGATCTACGAACCCTTCCACCCCCACAGACAGAGACTCCTCCTCTCCAAACGACACCGACCCAATTGAGCTCTCCACGGATCACAGGGAAAAGACTCCACAAATCCTGTGACCCTACACCATCACAGACGAAGCTACAGCAACACCACCCACCCACAGGAGGGTTTACTACTACCCCCCAATCCTCTACCAGCAGGACCTACGCCTCGGAATCTACAGAGACATCAACAACACCCTCAGATCCCCTAGGGACACCATCGGAGCTAATACCTCTCCACGGGGCTAATAACAGCTACTACAGGAGGAACCTACCAAAAGAAAACCAAAGCAAGGGGAGAATCGTACTACTTAGACCCCTCCTCATCTTGGGGGACTTTAATATCTCTAAGCCACCCCTCATCTACTCAGACACCCAGCTACCGAGTGGCTACTCGCATCCAAAAAGACTCATATATAAACAACTACTCCCTCTTCACATACCCATCCTGGCCTTCAAAAGGAACAAGAACCTCTAGGATTTATTGGTCAGCAGCTTCCTCTAAAGACCACCACAAAGAACCAAAGAATCCCACCGGGACCCATGGACCAAGGATGGACCTCCTAAACCCCTCGAGGACCCACACCACCACCACGGGCTGAACCACCACTGAAGCTTTCAGTACAACAGAGGAACGCCTGGACATACACTGCACCTACACCTTACACACCCCACATCCCACACAAAAGATAGGGGGTCATTAAGACCACAAAAATAGACCTCCAATAGCACTATAGAGTTACCATGACCAGGGACTCTCAATAAAACTTTCCCTTAGCCACTTTACTAGCACTATAGAGGTACCATAACCATGGACTCTCAATAAATCTTTCCTTTAGTCACAAAAAAAAAAAAAAAAAAAAAAAAAAAAGGGGGATATATTTTGATATATTCCTTTCCTTTTTGGTCTCTTGAACTCGGGGCTACCATGACCATGGGCCCGGATGAAAAGAAACAATAAAATAGAACTAAATCAAAACCAAAAAAAACCCTTACCAACCTACCATCCTTCCAAAATATCACTCATCTACACCCACCAGCACCCCCAACGGACGAGAACCTTTTTTCTCCAACAACTCTGGGGGCCCCGACCTTGGCGACTCACCCGCGGCGAGTACACCCTAAGCAATTAGGCCCGGCCATACACCAAGAAAGAAGACAGGAGGAAATGGCGAGATTGGACTCCTCGGGACCCATCAGGGTCCTGTTGGCAGACCTAACGGCACAACCCTCCCAACCCCGCACAAACAGGAGACTCACGTACCGCGCTGGACGACTATCTACCCCAGTTTAGAACTGGATTGGCAGTATGTCCAGTAGCGCGTGTTTCATCCTTGGGGTTGGGGCAGCTAAAAGTGGGGCTTTGGGTATGGCGCTGCGCCTGGAGTATCGCCTTGGCCGTGTAACCCCTGGGGTGCCCAGATTATGTCTGGCGGAGAATTGGATCCCACTAAATTTTACTGGGGGACCCCTTACCCCGCCGCACTAAGCCTGGACAACCGATCCACACTTTTTTTACCTGGACTACGATCCTATTCACTGTCTAGGGAGGATATACCTCTGGAAGTGCTACGATCCTGGAAGGGAGTTATTCCATGGGTCACTATCACCCAAACCACTGAATTACCTGGGACCGAAATGGTAGGGATGGAACATGGCTATCAACTGTAACTCCTGGCAGACGTACAACACAAAGGCCAGAGGTTGTTTTGCCTGATCCAAAAAACCCCCGACAGACTTTCTGAAACATAGGACGGAACTCCTAAGGTGGATGTATGACAGCCGTGAAGAGGGCTTGCCTTCTGGGTTCTTATCTGCCCAAACCTATGGGAGTTCAATGACTTACCACTCGACAGGGACACATGGCAACCAACTGAGGTCCGGACCTGCACAAGGTACGCAACTCGACGGTTTTGCCTGATCCTACGCCGAGTATACCCATACGGACCAGCTGGATTGGACTATACATGAAGTTGATTCAGAGTTAGGATCCTGGAAGGGAATAACCACTGAATTACACACATGATTGAAAACATCCAGGACCTAAACTGACGAACACGGAAGTAAATACATAGACAACGTGGAGCTAAGAGAGAAGGATCCGAGGGGGAGTAAAACTCCTAGGTTGTACTATGCTTTCTACATCCGTTGACATAGCGGACCTAGACATCTTGACCACACCACTCGATATGGACACATGGCAACCAACCGAGGACCAACCCTGCATAAGGGGCGCTACTCAAGGGATTTTGCCTGATCCTAAATCGAGTTGACAGACCTACCTAAACTTAACCATTCCTAAAACTATACCTTACCCTAACCCTAACCCTAAACTTAACCATTTTACTAACCATACCTAACCTTAACCCTAAACCTTACCCTAACCCTAAACCTAACCCTAAACCACTCTAAAAAATATACCTTACCCTAACCTTAACCCTAAACTTAACCATTTTTCTAACCATACCTAACCCTAACCCCCACCCCAAGGACAGACGACTCTTTAACCCTAATAATGGGTTAATCTACAAGTGGGCACCATGGAGTCTACTACTTTGGCCAGCCGCGCCCAGACCCCTCCGGACCGCGCGCATATGATGTGGAGTGCACCCCCTCCCTTCCCCCCTCCGGTTTCCACGTGTCAGAGATGGAAGTGGATCAACCGACTCAAAACTAGAAACCACCCCCTCCCTTCCCCCCTCCGGTTTCCACGTGTCAGAGATGGAAGTGGATCAACCGACTCAAAACTAGAAACCTAACCCTAACCCTAACCCTAACCCTAACCCTAACCCTAACCCTAACCCTAACCCTAACCCTAACCCTAACCCTAACCCTAAACCACTCTAAAAAATATACCTTACCCTAACCTTAACCCTAACCCTAACCATTTTACTAACCATACCTAACCCTAACCCCCACCCCAAGGACAGACGACTCTTTAACCCTAGTTATGGGTTAATCTACCAGTGGGCTCCATGGGGCCTACGACTTTGGCCGGCCGCGCCCAGACCCCTCCGGCCCGCGCGCATATGATGTGGAGTGCACCCCCTCCCTTCCCCCCTCCGGTTTCCACGTGTCAGAGATGGAAGTGGATCAACCGACTCAAAACTAGAAACCTAACCCTAACCCTAACCCTAACCCTAACCCTAACCCTAACCCTAACCCAACCCTAACCCTAACCCTAACCCTAAACCCTAACCCTAACCCTAACCCTAACCCTAACCCTAACCCCTAACCTTAACCCTAACCTTAACCATTCTAAAAAACCATACCTAACCTTAACCCTAACCCTAACCCTAACCCTAACCCTAACCCTAACCACTCTAAAAACTATACCTTACCCTAACCTCAACCCTAACCCTAACCATTTCACTAACTATACCTAAACCTAACCCCTACCCTACGGACAGACGACTCTTTAACCTAAGTAATGGGTTAATCTACAAGTGGGCACCATGGGGCCTACGACTTTGGCCGGCCGCGCCCAGACCCCTCCGGACCGCGCGCATATGATGTGGAGTGCACCCCCTCCCTTCCCCCCTCCGGTTTCCACGTGTCAGAGATGGAAGTGGATCAACCGACTCAAAACTAGAAACCTAACCCTAACCCTAACCCTAACCCTAACCCTAACCCTAACCCTTCCCCCCTCCGGTTTCCACGTGTCAGAGATGGAAGTGGATCAACCGACTCAAAACTAGAAACCTAACCCTAACCCTAACCCTAACCCTAACCCAACCCTAACCCTAACCCTAACCCTAACCCTAACCCTAACGCTAACCCTAACCCTAACCCTAACCCTAACCCTAACCCCTAAACCCTAAACCCTAAACCTAACCCTAACCCTATCCCTAACCCCTAACCCCTAACCCCTAACCCCTAACCCTAACCCTAACCCTAACCCCCCCTAACCCTAACCCTAACCCTAACCCTAAGCATGTAGGGAATGTGATTTTGGGAAAGAGGTCATCTTAATGGGAGATTTTAACATTAATTATGAAGACAAGTGTTGTAGGAAAACCCTCAAACGGATCATTAATACCTTTGACCTTACACAGCTAGTTAAAGGGCCAACCAGGGTGACTTGTTGCTCTAAAACACAGATTGATTTGGTGTTCAGTAATAAACCAGAGAGAGTGACTAAATCATTCAATATGGTTACTGGGCTATCTGATCATAATCTGACACTTATAGCCAGAAAGCTGTCTAAGAGCAGGTTTAACCTCTCTACTGTTAGAAAGCCTGATCAACTAAGAATACCTAAGAGTGAATTAAGCTATTTTGAAAACGCAATTAAGGGAATTAACTGGAATGATCTCTTGTCCTATGCAGACGTGGAAGCTGATAGTCAAGTTTTTCTATCCACAATCCATACTACATTAAATGGTTTCCTAAAGAAAATCAAATCCAAACCTGGCCAAAAGAGCACTCTTCCTTGGCTAAATGGAGAAATCTGGAAATTGATGAAAGAACGAGATTATTATCTAAAAATAGCCCTAAGATCCAAATTAGAGCATGACAGACGTAGGTTTACCATGTTGAGAAATAAGGTGATGAAAGAAATCAGACAGGCCAAGGCAAACTTTTTTATTAACATAATTGGTGAAGCAAAGGGAAATTCTAAACTGATCTGGGAGAATCTAAAAAAGTTAACAGGGAAAGACCATAGTAACACTGCAAAAAGACTAGAAATCATGGCGAATAACAATCTAACACAGGATGCAGTCAAAATAGCAATAGCCTTCAATTCCTACTTTATTGACTCTGTCAGGGTACTGACACAGAACCCCTCCACTGGTTTCTTGGGCTCAGTGCTAGTAAATGATGCTCAACCTGTCTTCATCATAAGGGAGGTTTCTGAGTCAAAGGTGGACAAGGTGATTAGCTCACTAAAGAACTCTAAAGCCAAAGATGTGTTTGGGATGGACTCTACCTTTCTTAAAAACTACAAAGAGTCACTCATTGGCCCCATTACTAAGGTCACCAACACATCTATTGGTCTCGGGGTGTTTCCAAGGGTATGGAAGTCGGCCATAATAACGGCCATCTTTAAATCAGGCGACCCTGCTGACGTGAGTAACTACAGGCCCATTAGTATACTACCTGTGGTGTCAAAGGTTGTTGAAAAGTGTGTAGCAGAACAACTGATTGCCCACCTCAACAACAGCCCCTTCACATTACATTCCATGCAGTTTGGCTTCAGAGCGAAACACTCCACAGAAACGGCCAACTGCTTTCTTCTGGAAAATGTGAAGTCCAAGATGGACAAAGGGGGCGTTGTTGGGGCTGTGTTTCTGGACCTTAGGAAGGCTTTTGATACTGTTAACTTCTTATGGCTGCAAGGGGCAGTATTGAGTAGCCAGTTAAATGGTGCCCATTTCAAACGGCCTCGTACTCAATTCTTGCTCGTAAAATATGCATATTATTATTACTATTGGATATAAAACACTCTCTAGTTTCTAAAACCGTTTGAATTATTTCTCTGAGTGAAACAGAACTCATTCTGCAGCACATTTCCTGACCAGGAAGTGGAATGTCAGAAATCGATGCTCTGTTCAACTTCCTGCCTATACATGGGCATGATACGTAAGAGTCTACGTACACTTCATACACCTTCCCCTGGTTGTCAAGAGGCGGTGAGAGAAGAAATTTCGTGTTTATCTTGGTCTGAGGTGGAATTAAAGCTCTTTGTTTGACGTGACCGTCCATTTCCTGTTTCTGGAGCGCGCGAAAGGGGACATGGATTTGCCTTCTGTTTAGCTGTCGTTATGGACGACTAACATCTCCGGTTTAGATTTTATTTGATACATGTGACCATATCATCGTAAAGTATGTTTTTTCAATATAGTTTAATCAGATTATTGAAATTTTTTCGGGAGTTTTGCCGTGTTCCGTTCTCTGACTTTGTTGACGTTGGAGAGATCCGTGCCACTTGGCAAGTGCCCATGCTAAATGATGAGGGAAATTTGCCGTTCCAGATCCAAACAACGACTGTTCTGGACAAAGGACACCTTGTCCAACATTCTGACGGAAGATCACCAAAAGTAAGAAACATTTATGATGCTATTTCTAATATCTGTCGTGCATGTGAACTGGTCGTCGGCGCCCAAGTGTTTCTGGCTATTGTGGCTACGCTAATATAATGCTACATTTTGTTTTCGCTGTAAAACATTTAATAAATTGGAAATATTGTCTGGAATCACAAGATGCCTGTCTTTCAATTGCTGTACACTATGTATTTTTCAGAAATGTTTTATGATGAGTAATTAGGTATTTGACGTTGGTGTCTGTAAATATTATGGCTGCTTTCGGTGCAATTTCTGATTGTAGCTGAAATGTAAACTATGATTTATACCTGAAATATGCAAATTTTTCGAACAAAACATATGCTATACAATAAATATGTTTTCAGACTGTCATCTGATGAAGTTGTTTCTTGGTTAGTGGCTATTTATATCTTTATTTGGTCGAATTTGTGATAGCTACTGATGGAGTAAAAAACTGATGGAGTAAGAAAAGTGGTGTCTTTTGCTAACGTGGTTAGCTAATAGATTTACATATTGTGTCTTCCCTGTAAAACATTTTAAAAATCGGACATGTTGGCTTGATTCACAAGATGTGTACCTTTCATATGCTGTATTGGACTTGTTAATGTGTGAAAGTTAAATATAAAAAAAAAAATATTTTGAATTTCGCGCCCTGCACTTTGAGCTGGCTGTTGTCATAAGTGTACCGACGTCGGGCTTGCACGCCAAACAGGTTAACCATGAGATTCTCATCACAAAATTTTCCAAGTTCAACTTTTCCCCCGATGCCTTGAGATGGATGAAATCATACCTTGAAGGCAGAACTCAGTGTGTCAGAGTGAGCAATGAGCTGTCGCCCACTCTTAGCTATGATGTGGGCGTGCCCCAAGGGTCAATACTGGGGCCCCTCCTGTTCAGCCTGTACATTAATGATCTGCCTTCTGTCTGTACTGGGTCTGAAGTTCAAATGTATGCAGATGATACAGTGATATATGTGCATGCAAAGAGCAAACAACAAGCTGCACAAGAACTCACTACTGTAATGGTCCAGGTTACAAAGTGGCTCAGTGACTCGTGTATGCATCTCAATGTGAAAAAAACTGTTTGCATGTTCTTCACAAAGAGGGCAACAGATGCTACTGAGCCAGATGTCTATGTGTCAGGGGAGAAGCTCCAGGTGGTATCTGATTTTAAGTACCTTGGCATCATACTTGATTCCAACCTCTCTTTTAAAAAGCATGTGAAAAAGGTAATTCAAATAACCAAATTCAACCTAGCTAATTTCCGATTTATACGAAATTGTTTGACTACAGAGGTAGCAAAACTGTACTTCAAATCTATGATACTCCCCCACTTAACATACTGCTTGACTAGTTGGGCCCAAGCTTGCTGTACAACAGTAAGACCTATTCAGTCTGTCTACAAACAGGCTCTCAAAGTGCTTGATAGGAAGCCCAATAGCCATCATCACTGTCACATCCTCAGAAAGCATGAGCTCCTGAGTTGGGAAAATCTTGTGCAATACACCGATGCATGTCTTGTATTCAAGATCCTAAATGGCTTGGCTCCCCCTCCACTCAGTATTTTTGTTAAACAGAAAACCCAAACATATGGCAGCAGATCCACAAGGTCTGCCATGAGAAGTGACTGTGTAGTTCCCCTAAGGAAAAGCACCTTTAGTAAATCCGCTTTTTCTGTGAGAGCTTCCCATGTCTGGAATACACTGCCATCAGACACACATAACTGCACCACATATCACACTTTCACAAAATGCTTGAAGACATGGCTAAAGGTCAGTCAGATTTGTGAACATGGTCCCTAGCTGTGTGTTGCCGCTTTCCATGTCTGTTGTCTGTAAATTGTGAGGTGTGGAAACACTTTGTTGCTTTTATGAATTTTGTCTTGCTGCTTTTTGTTCTATGTTGCTCTGTCTGTATGCTACGTCTTGCTTGTCCTATGTTGCTATATCTGTATGCTATGTCTTCTTCTATGTTGCTATTGTCTATATTGTAATTGTTTTTAATAACTTGCCCAGGGACTGCGGTTGAAAATTAGCCGGCTGGCTAAAAGAGGCACTTTTACTGAAACGTTGATTAATGTGCACTGTCCCTGTAAAAATAAACTCAAACTCAACTCAACTCAGACAGTAGATCTAGCAGGTCTGTCATAATATCATTGAGACAGTAGATCTAGCTGGTCTGTCATAATATAATAGAGACAGTAGATCTAGCTGGTCTGTCATAATATAATAGAGACAGTAGATCTAGCTGGTCTGTCATAATATATTAGAGACAGTAGATCTAAATGGTCTGCCATACTATCATTGAGACAGTAGATCTAGCAGATCTGTGATAATATCATTGAGACAGTAGATCTAGCTGGTCTGTCATAATATCATTGAGACAGTAGATCTAGCTGGTCTGTCATAATATCATTGAGACAGTAGATCTAGCTGGTCTGTCATAATATCATTGAGACAGTAGATCTAGCTGGTCTGTCATAATATCATTGAGACAGTAGATCTAGCTGGTCTGTCATAATATCATTGAGACAGTAGATCTAGCTGGTCTGTCATAATATATTAGAGACAGTAGATCTAGCTGGTCTGTCATAATATATTAGAGACAGTAGATCTAGCTGGTCTGTCATACTATCATTGAGACAGTAGATCTAGCTGGTCTGTCATACTATCATTGAGACAGTAGATCTAGCTGGTCTGTCATAATATCATTGAGACAGTAGATCTAGCTGGTCTGCCATACTATCATTGAGACAGTAGATCTAGCAGGTCTGCCATAATATCATTGAGACAGTAGATCTAGCTGGTCTGTCATAATATCATTGAGACAGTAGATCTAGCTGGTCTGTCATAATATCATTGAGACAGTAGATCTAGCTGGTCTGTCATAATATCATTGAGACAGTAGATCTAGCTGGTCTGTCATAATATATTAGAGACAGTAGATCTAGCTGGTCTGTCATAATATATTAGAGACAGTAGATCTAGCTGGTCTGTCATACTCATTGAGACAGTAGATCTAGTTGGTCTGTCATACTATCATTGAGACAGTAGATCTAGCTGGTCTGTCATAATATCATTGAGACAGTAGATCTAGCTGGTCTGCCATACTATCATTGAGACAGTAGATCTAGCAGGTCTGCCATAATATCATTGAGACAGTAGATCTAGCTGGTCTGTCATAATATATTAGAGACAGTAGATCTAACTGGTCTGTCATAATATATTAGAGACAGTAGATCTAGGCTGGTCTGTCATAATATATTAAAGACAGTAGATCTAGCTGGTCTGTCATACTATCATTGAGACAGTAGATCTAGCTGGTCTGCCATACTATCATTGAGACAGTAGATCTAGCTGGTCTGCCATACTATCATTGAGACAGTAGATCTAGCAGGTCTGCCATACTATCATTGAGACAGTAGATCTAGCAGGTCTGCCATACTATCATTGAGACAGTAGATCTAGCTGGTCTGTCATAATATCATTGAGACAGTAGATCTAGCTGGTCTGTCATACTATCATTGAGACAGTAGATCTAGCTGGTCTGTCATACTATCATTGAGACAGTAGATCTAGCTGGTCTGTCATACTATCATTGAGACAGTAGATCTAGCTGGTCTGTCATACTATCATTGAGACAGTAGATCTAGCTGGTCTGTCATACTATCATTGAGACAGTAGATCTAGCTGGTCTGTCATAATATCATTGAGACAGTAGATCTAGCTGGTCTGTCATAATATCATTGAGACAGTAGATCTAGCTGGTCTGTCATACTATCATTGAGACAGTAGATCTAGCTGGTCTGTCATAATATCATTGAGACAGTAGATCTAGCTGGTCTGTCATAATATATTAGAGACAGTAGATCTAGCTGGTCTGTCATAATATAATAGAGACAGTAGATCTAGCTGGTCTGCCATAATATATTAGAGACAGTAGATCTAGCTGGTCTGTCATACTATCATTGAGACAGTAGATCTAGCTGGTCTGTCATACTATCATTGAGACAGTAGATCTAGCTGGTCTGTCATACTATCATTGAGACAGTAGATCTAGCTGGTCTGTCATACTATCATTGAGACAGTAGATCTAGCTGGTCTGTCATACTATCATTGAGACAGTAGATCTAGCTGGTCTGTCATAATATCATTGAGACAGTAGATCTAGCTGGTCTGTCATAATATCATTGAGACAGTAGATCTAGCTGGTCTGTCATACTATCATTGAGACAGTAGATCTAGCTGGTCTGTCATAATATCATTGAGACAGTAGATCTAGCTGGTCTGTCATAATATAATAGAGACAGTAGATCTAGCTGGTCTGTCATAATATAATAGAGACAGTAGATCTAGCTGGTCTGCCGTAATATATTAGAGACAGTAGATCTAGCTGGTCTGCCGTAATATAATTGAAACAGTAGATCTAGCAGGTCTGTCGTAATATAATTGAGACAGTAGATCTAGCTGGTCTGCCGTAATATGATAGAGACAGTAGATCTAGCTGGTCTGCCGTAATATGATAGAGACAGTAGATCTAGCTGGTCTGTCATAATATATTAGAGACAGTAGATCTAGCTGGTCTGTCATAATATCATTGAGACAGTAGATCTAGCAGGTCTGTCATAATATCATTGAGACAGTAGATCTAGCTGGTCTGTCATAATATCATTGAGACAGTAGATCTAGCTGGTCTGTCATATCATTGAGACAGTAGATCTAGCTGGTCTGTCATAATATCATTGAGACAGTAGATCTAGCTGGTCTGTCATAATATATTAGAGACAGTAGATCTAGCTGGTCTGTCATAATATATTAGAGACAGTAGATCTAGCTGGTCTGTCATACTATCATTGAGACAGTAGATCTAGCTGGTCTGTCATACTATCATTGAGACAGTAGATCTAGCTGGTCTGTCATAATATCATTGAGACAGTAGATCTAGCTGGTCTGCCATACTATCATTGAGACAGTAGATCTAGCTGGTCTGTCATAATATATTAGAGAAAGTAGATCTAGCTGGTCTGTCATAATATATTAGAGACAGTAGATCTAGCTGGTCTGTCATACTATCATTGAGACAGTAGATCTAGCTGGTCTGTCATACTATCATTGAGACAGTAGATCTAGCTGGTCTGCCATACTATCATTGAGACGGTAGATCTAGCTGGTCTGTCATAATATCATTGAGACAGTAGATCTAGCTGGTCTGCCGTAATATATTAGAGACAGTAGATCTAGCTGGTCTGCCGTAATATAATAGAGACAGTAGATCTAGCTGGTCTGCCGTAATATATTAGAGACAGTAGATCTAGCTGGTCTGCCGTAATATGATTGAGACAGTAGATCTAGCTGGTCTGCCGTAATATGATTGAGACAGTAGATCTAGCTGGTCTGTCATACTATCATTGAGACAGTAGATCTAGCTGGTCTGTCATACTATCATTGAGACAGTAGATCTAGCTGGTCTGTCATAATATCATTGAGACAGTAGATCTAGCTGGTCTGCCATACTATCATTGAGACAGTAGATCTAGCAGGTCTGCCATAATATCATTGAGACAGTAGATCTAGCTGGTCTGTCATAATATCATTGAGACAGTAGATCTAGCTGGTCTGTCATAATATATTAGAGAACAGTAGATCTAGCTGGTCTGTCATAATATATTAGAGACAGCAGA
>NW_024059717.1:0-32303 GCF_016432855.1 Salvelinus namaycush
TTGTTGCTGTACTGTCTATAACTACCTTAACAAACAGTGACTTATTATTATTATTATTATTATTATTATTATTATTATTATTATTATTGTTGCTGTACTGTCTATAACTACCTTAACAAACAGTGACTTATTATTATTATTATTATTATTATTATTGTTGCTGTACTGTCTATAACTACCTTAACAAACAGTGACTTATTATTATTATTATTATTATTATTATTGTTGCTGTACTGTCTATAACTACCTTAACAAACAGTGACTTATTATTATTATTATTATTATTATTATTATTATTATTATTATTATTATTATTATTGTTGTTGTACTGTCTATAACTACCTTAACAAACAGTGACTTATTATTATTATTATTATTATTATTGTTGTTGTTGTGCTGTCTATAACTACCTTAACAAACAGTGACTTATTATTATTATTATTGTTATTGTTATTAATATTGTTGTTGTTGTACTGTTTATAACTACCTTAACAAACAGTGACTTATTATGATGATTATTAGTATTGTTAATGTAGACAGTAATACATGCATTTCTATACCTTCCTAAACCAAAATGGCTGCATGGTGCTCAATTCAGCGCCCTGTCAGTCATACTGGGTTTATGCACCATTTTCTGTGTCAAATTCTTGTTTTGAAAATGGTTTGCTCTTTGAACATTGTCAATCCTTCCAGCGGGGGACATGGCCTTGGAAATTATTATATTTCCTCTTTGAAAAAAGCAATCTGAGTAAGTAAAATTCACTAACATTTATTAATCAAAACATGGAAATCTTAACTATGCTTTCTCTGAATCGCTCCTCAATCAGAACTCTCCTCCCGTCTCATCTCTACCCCAAACTCTCTTCCTAACCCAACCCCAAACTCTCTTCCTACCCCAACCCCAAACTCTCTTCCTAACCCAACCCCAAACTCTCTTCCTACCCCAACCCCAAACTCTCTCCCTACCCTGACCCCAAACTCTCTTCCTACCCCAACCCCAAACTCTCTTCCTACCCCAACCCCAAACTCTCTTCCTACCCCAACCCCAAACTCTCTTCCTACCCCAACCTCAAACTCTCAACTCTACCCCAACCCCAAACTCTCTTCCTACCCCAACCCCAAACTCTTTTCCTACCCCAACCTCAAACTCTCTTCCTACCCCAACCCCAAACTCTTTTCCTACCCCAACCCCAAACTCTTTTCCTACCCCAACCCCAAACTCTCTCCCTACCCTGACCCCAAACTCTCTTCCTACCCCAACCCCAAACTCTCTTCCTACCCCAACCCCAAACTCTCTTCCTACCCCAACCCCAAACTCTCTTCCTACCCCAACCTCAAACTCTCAACTCTACCCCAACCCCAAACTCTCTTCCTACCCCAACCCCAAACTCTCTTCCTACCCCAACCCCAAACTCTTTTCCTACCCCAACCTCAAACTCTCAACTCTACCCCAACCCCAAACTCTCTTCCTACCCCAAGCCCAAACTCTCTTCCTACCCCAAGCCCAAACTCTCTTCCTACCCTGACCCCAAACTCTCTTCCTACCCCAACCCCAAACTCTCTTCCTACCCCAACCTCAAACTCTCAACTCTACCCCAACCCCAAACTCT
The DNA here is from genome assembly GCF_016432855.1 of Salvelinus namaycush. Classification (NCBI taxonomy): domain Eukaryota; kingdom Metazoa; phylum Chordata; class Actinopteri; order Salmoniformes; family Salmonidae; genus Salvelinus; species Salvelinus namaycush. The sequence continues at coordinate 1,611 of NW_024059717.1, forward strand.
CTTCCTACCCCAACCCCAAACTCTCTTCCTACCCCGACCCCAAACTCTCTTCCTACCCTGACCCAAAACTCTCTTCCTACCCTAACCCCAAACTCTCTTCCTACCCTGACCCCAAACTCTCATCTCTACCCCAACCCCAAACTCTCTTCCTACCCCGACCCCAAACTCTCGTCCTACCCCAACCCCAAACTCTCTTCCTACCCCAACCCCAAACTCTATTCCTACCCTGACCCCAAACTCTCTTCCTACCCCAACCCCAAACTCTCTTCCTACCCCAACCCCAAACTCTCCCCCTACCCTGACCCCAAACTCTCTTCCTACCCCAACCCCAAACTCTCTTCCTACCCTGACCCCAAACTCTCTTCAACCCTGCTTTGTCAATGTGTGACCCCCCCCACCTATTTTTCAACAGTGGTAATGTGTTCATTTTCTCTATTTACAGATGGAGCTACCATTCATTTTGACACTTCTAACCATTCAGCTCTCTATTGCATGTGGTAGAGCAGAGTACAGAACAGAATGTTGTCCCATGTGTTCTCCAGGTAAGGACCAGCTCTGTATACTATATGGATTATGATGAAGAAAATACATTCCAATACCAATCAATACATGACACTCACCTTCTATCCCACAGGAAACCGTGTACATAAACACTGTACAGAATTCACAAGTACTTCCTGTGTCCCCTGTACCGACTCCACTTTCCTTGATGAACCCAATTGTCTTACGGCATGCATACCGTGTACCAACAACTGTGACCCGGGCTGTGGTTTGAAGGTAAAGCAGCCATGTAGACCTTCATCAGACACGGTCTGTGGGACACTGGAGGGGTTCTACTGTCTAGACCCAGCTAAGGATGGTTGTAGAGCAGCCCAGAGACACAGCAGCTGTAAACCTGGCCAATACATCAGTCACACAGGTTGGTCTTCTGTCTCACTCATAATACTAATTGTGTTGTCATAATTCAATTGAGTCAAGTTGTTAACTTCAGTGTGAATTATCATTACAGTTAATGGAATTCAATAAATGGGGGAAAAAAACGAATGTAATTTTTCATTAACATTTCAACATGTATTTGTGCAGGAACAACATCTACAGATACTGTGTGTTCTGACTGCCCTGGTGACACCTATTCAAATGGATCATTAACATCCTGCCAGCCACACACACAGTAAGTGTGGCTCGTGTATAATGATATTTTCCCTCAAAATATAATCTTAATACTACAATATGTGACATTTTTTCATAATGTAAAACTAAAACTGAAACTTAAAACTATTGCGGTGGCGGTGGCGGTGGCGGGGGCGGCGGTGGCGGTGGCGGTTGCGGTGGCGGTGGCGGGGCGGCGGTGGCGGTGGCGGGGGCGGCGGGGGCGGCGGTGGCGGTGGCGGGGGCGGTGGCGGGGGCGGTGGCGGTGGGGGTGGCGGTGGCGGTGGCGGGGGGGGTGGTGGTGGTGGTGGGGGTGGTGGTGGTGGTGGTGGTGGTGGTGGTGGTGGTGGTGGTGGTGGTGGTGGTGGTGGTACTAGCAGTGACGGCAGTAGCTATGAGAAGAAAAAGAAAAGGTCCTATATCTGGTGAGATTCTTTTGGGGAATTGTACAGTTTCATTTATTGTTTTAATTGCCCAGATGAACAAGTGAGAAACATCCAACACTGAATCAAATCACATTTTATTTGTCACATGTGCAGAATACAATGGGTGCAGACTTTACCTTGAAATACTTGCTTACGAGCCCTTCCCAACGATAGTTAAAAAATAAATACAAAATAGTAGCACGAGGATTCATATAAAATACACAAGAATGCAACTATATACAGGGGGTACCGGTACAGTTCCTGTGTGGCTCAGCTATATACAGGGGGTACCAGTACAGTTCCTGTGTGACTCAGCTATATACAGGGGGTACCAGTACAGTTCCTGTGTGGCTCAGCTATATACAGGGGGTACCAGTACAGTTCCTGTGTGGCTCAGCTATATACAGGGGGTACCAGTACAGTTCCTGTGTGGCTCAGCTATATACAGGGGGTACCAGTACAGTTCCTGTGTGGCTCAGCTATATACAGGGGGTACCAGTACAGTTCCTGTGTGACTCAGCTATATACAGGGGGTACCAGTACAGTTCCTGTGTGGCTCAGCTATATACAGGGGGTACCAGTACAGTTCCTGTGTGGCTCAGCTATATACAGGGGGTACCAGTACAGTTCCTGTGTGACTCAGCTATATACAGGGGGTACCAGTACAGTTCCTGTGTGGCTCAGCTATATACAGGGGGTACCAGTACAGTTCCTGTGTGGCTCAGCTATATACAGGGGGTACCAGTACAGTTCCTGTGTGGCTCAGCTATACTCAGCTATACTGGTCCCATGGGGGACCAGTATAGAACATGTATGCAATCACTACTGTAAGTAGCTCTGGAAAAGAGTGTCTGCTAAATTAATTGTAACGGTTGCTCTCCTCCTCTTCGTCTGAAGAGGAGAAGCAGGGATCGGACCAATACGCATCGAGGTATTCTGACATAATGAATATTTATTAAACAAAGACGAAAATGAAGTACACTTGAGAATATTACAAAATAACAAACGATGTAGACAGACCTGGACTTGAAAACTTACATAAACACGAAGAACGCACGAACAGGTACAGACTACACAAACCGAAACAGTCCCGTGTGGCGCGACAAACACAGACACGGAAGACAATCACCCACAAACTAACAGTGAGAACAGCCTACCTTAAATATGGTTCTCAATCAGAGGAAACGTAAACCACCTGCCTCTAACTGAGAACCATATCAGGCAACACATTAAACCCAACATAGAAACACATAACATAGAATGCCCACCCCAACTCACGCCCTGACCAACTAAACACATACAAAAACAAGAGAAAACAGGTCAGGAACGTGACATTAATGAATACTAAAGCATGTAATTAAATAAACAAGAATGGAGCTACATACAGGAAGTACCAGTACTAGATCAAATGAAATACACTATAATGTTCTGAAAATCATGACAATGTCAAACAGTGTATGTTCTAAATTAGTTTTTGTCTCAATGTTGATTCTTGTACTTTTCCAGAGACACAAAGCTCTACAGAGGTATGTTAATCAATAACCCCTCAATACCCACTTCATACAGCAGTATTTTCTATCATACTCAATGTGGCAAGGAGATGGCTGACAGGAATTTCTATTACCTCAAGGGTTGCACTTTTTAAAGTTTTATTGAGTTGAGGTTTCCTTTTACTAGGTATCAGACACTGAGGGAACATCAATGCTGTTTGTGGGAACAAGAACAGGTAAGGCAGCCGATAACATCAGAATGGTACAGCTTGAGTTCATGAATTTCAGACCGATTTGAACTAAAACTTGTCTTCTTATGAATATTATACAGATTCCAGCCTCCAGGACATTCATCTGAACAATCCAGTCTAATGTGTGGTTCATTGGCTTGAAAACCAGACTAGGCAGTAGGGCCCAATTTCTTTCCACTACATGGTAAATGTGATCTAGACTCCATTTTGAAATACAAGTTGGAGGCTGGCACATTTGTTTTGTGGTGTAAAGATTAGAAAGGCCATGACTTTGATAGACAGCCGGGGATGAAGGAAACCTTAGTAGGAACCAGGTCTGTTCTGTTCTGGGAAAGGTCAGGTGTGTCCATGATTTCAAATGGTCAGTCCAAGTCAGTTGAAGGTAATTAGAATTAAACACAAAGGAGATTTTGTAAGACACTGCACCTGGTCTTTGGATACTGTTGCCAGATACATTGAACTGAGGAAATCTACAGATGATCCCACAGCATCCCCATGGACCTTATGGAACTTGTGATGTACTGTAGATTCTGTTGACACAAACTGTGTAAAGGACATACGGATGAGATTTCCTGGACAACGGGATAATATGGACTCCACTTGTGGAGTGACCATGGATTTGTATAATCCCAAAGAGTAAACGTCAAGAGGCAATGGTGCAGTGTGACCCATTTTTTAAACAATTATTTAGCTAGGCAAGTAAGTTTCAAACAAATTCTTATTTGCAATGACAATGTTCCCTGGACAACACTGGGCCAATTGTGCACTGCCCAATCAGAGCCAGATGTGATACAGCCTGGATTAGAACCAGGGACTGTAGTGACTCCTCTTGCACTGAGATGTAGTGGCTTAGACCACTGAACCAGGGTCTGTAGTGACTCCTCTAGCACTGAGATGCAGTGGCTTTGACCACTGAACCAGGGTCTGTAGTGACTCCTCTAGCACTGAGATGCAGTGGCTTAGACCACTGAACCAGGGTCTGTAGTGACTCCTCTAGCACTGAGATGCAGTGGCTTAGACCACTGAACCAGGGTCTGTAGTGACTCCTCTAGCACTGAGATGCAGTGGCTTTGACCACTGCGCCACTCAGGATGCAGCTAACTGTTCTTAACTTAACTAGCAATGGAACAAATGTTTTGTAAACAGTTCTATTCTTACAATCCTCCTAAAGTATATATTTTATTGTCACACACTGGGAAAAGTGCTGTGAAATGTGTTGTTTTACAGGGTCAGTCATAGTAGTACTCTGCCCCTGGAGTAAATTAGGGTGAAGTGCCTTGATCAAGGACACATCGACAGATTTTACCTTGATTGTATAGTTATTTGTATTGTACAGTTCCATTGCATTATTTGTGTATTTTGTAGGTATTGTATTATACGTTGCACATTATTCAACGGCATTATTCATTGTATTGATGTTTTTTATTCCATGGGTTTACAGTCTGTGTGGCATTCAGTCTTTACCGCTGTGTCTTGTCTGTGTCTTGGAACATGGCCACAAACACAGCTCTTCCAGTGTGAATATGCCTCTGTTATCTGCTTCAGTCATTTATTTGTCATTTGTGAGAAGGGAAAATAATAAAAATATGACTCAAAATATTTACTTAAACGAGGGAAGCATAGAAATAGTGAACATACTGTACACATCGCTTTTACATTTGTCGAGTTATTACTTAAAACCGATCAGAATTCCGAAGGTGTAATTTCTAAATTGGGTAGTCATCAGTTTTCCTGTCATGTCATACCTTAGAGAGATATTTATAACTTGTCAGAAATGTCCAGATCAGCTAGCCCATGTCAGCTAATGTTTTTTGCTAGATATAGATTTTGCTGTAATGTTTGAGACACTCAAAGATCACATGAATACACATTAGACAAAATGTATATAATTGCAAGAACATTACCTTTTTAAAACAGCAAAACTGTTCTCTGAACTCCGTGACAAAATGTGTAGAATTACAGGAAATATGCTTTAAATCTGCTAAATTCTTTCCACCAACAAGAGGGGTGTGAACAGTTTTATTATGAACAGTGCTTGTGTCCATAGAAATAAACGTGGGCGTGAGATATTCCCCAATGCTGGAAGGGGGGCCTGAGTGAAACAGTTTGGGAACCCCTGGTGTAGAGTCATTGCACCATCTAAACCGCTGTGAAATACTCTACATGAAAAAGTATGTGGACGCCTGCTTGTCGAACATCTTGTTTCAAACTCAGGTGCATTAATATGGAGTTGGTCCTCCCCTTTGCTGCTATAACAGCCTCCACTCTTCTGGGAAGTCTTTCCACTAGATGTTGGAACATTGCTGCTATAACAGCCTCCACTCTTCTGGGAAGGCTTTCCACTAGATGTTGGAACATTGCTGCTATAACAGCCTCCACTCTTCTGGGAAGGCTTTCCACTAGATGTTGGAACATTGCTGCTATAACAGTCTCCACTCTTCTGGGAAGGCTTTCCACTAGATGTTGGAACATTGCTGCTGGGACTTGCTTCCATTCAGCCACAAGAGCATTAGGGAGGTCGGGCACTGATGTTGGGTGATTAGGCCTGGCTCGCAGTCGGCGTTCCAATTCATCCCGAAGGTGTTCAATGGGGTTGAAGTCAGGGCTCTGTGCAGGCCAGTCAAGTTCTTCCACACCAAACTTGACAACATTTCTGTACGGAGCTCGCTTTGTCCACAGGGGCATTGTCATGCTGAAACAGGAAAGGGCCTTCCCCAAACTGTTGCCACAAAGTTGGAAGCACAGAATCGTCTTGACTGTCATTGTATGCTGTAGCGTTAATATTTCCCTTCACTGGAACTAAGGAGTCTGAACCATGGAAGAAACAGCCCCAGACCATTATTCCTCCTCCACCAAACTTTACAGTTGGCACTATGCATTGGGGCAGGTAGCGTTCTCCTGGCATCCACCAAACACAGATTTGTCCATCGGACTGCCAGATGGTGAAGCTTGATTAATAACTCCAGAGAACGCGTTTCCACTGCTCCAGAGTCCGACGCATTGAGCATGGTGATGTTAAGCTTGTGTGCTGCTGCTCGGCCATGGAATCTAATTTCATTAAGCTCCCGACAAACAGTTATTGTACTGAAGTTGCTTCCAGAGGCAGTTTGGAACTCAGTGAGTGTTGCAGCCAAGGACAGACTATTTTTACACGCTATACGCTTCAGAGCTTGAGCTTGTGTGGCCTACCACTTCACAGCTGAGCTGTTGTTGCTCCTAGACGTTTCCACCTCACTTTATTTTGAAATGGGAAGATTAACTAAATAGACTTCCTCTCTTCTCAAATGATTGCATCTTGTTATTAACCTGTTTATTGTTATGAATAAGCCTGTCCATCATATCCCCCATTTGCACAAAATACTAGTCTACTTGCTTGTTTCCAATGCTAAACTTCAACCACTAGAAACTGTGCATAGGCATGGTCTAAAGTTTGTGGGAAGGGGACCACATTTTCATGTCAAGTTCAGTTTTTATAAATGCCAACTTGTGCTTGAAAACTGACACACGCATGTTTTAGGGTCCATTTTGTACATACGCACGGTTTATAAATGAGGCCCCAGGCCGGGGTTTGAGAAATCGATTAGAGAAGTGAAGAATTCCTTCATAGTTGTACATAGTTGTACATTTTCTCAACCTAGATTGGAGCTAATGTCTTTAGTTGAACATGTTATTACTCCAACCTAGTGAAAGTGATAAACTGACACGTTTATATTTATTTCAAAAGTGACTTCATATCGAAAGTGTCTTTGATTTGACGGCTTGCACATCAGATTGCAGATCGTCTCGAGATGACAGTTAGACACGATTACGTATTTCTACGCATGAGTCGCCATGACATCACCTACAAGTGTGATCGAGGATTTTTATTGGTGAAGCAGTTTTAGTCTGTCTTCATACTGTGCTGTCTTTGGTAGAACGGACATTGCTCCATGTACAAGGCTAATCCACCACAAGAGGCCACCATTCTCTAACTATTTGCCAATTTCTCAGTTGATAATTAGCTTATTACAGTTATTTTTCAGTCATTCAATTCAGCAGGATATCATTATCTACAAATTGAAAGGTTATTACATTTTATTATGATTCAGTTCAGTTTTATTCACTGTTGATGGTGGTGACTGATAACTCAAGCGTGGTCAGCCAATGTACATTACTATATTATATTTATTAACTGGGCGGTGTCTGCAATATTTAAGCAGAATATAATTGAGCTCTTCTTACTATGCAGTACACGTACTAATATACATTAAGTCCACAGTTCATCTCGATACTTCAAAACTCCTAAGAACGTCACAAATCCAGTGTGTGGGTCTTCCAGTGAGTTGGAGAGGAGTGAGGAAACATGGTATAGTTTGAAACCTTCATATGGACTGTAAGTGAAACATTTCTGAAATATTTATATTGATCATTTGTTTTTTAAACATACAAATGAGGCTTGTTATGTTTAAAAAACAAATGATCAACGTAAATATTTCCTTTATGAAATAGGAATCAGAGCTATTGTTAGTCTACTATATAGTCTTAGTTTCAATTTGACTGAAACCTTGTAGAAAAAACATGGAGGAGGGAAATGCATTTCACTACCATTTATTGACTGGATTTGCAGATAGCAGGTTATCTTGGGTTTGGTGTCACATCTTTAAATGTAATGTATGCTGATGGTGATGTTTTATTTCTTCTCTACTTCCAGGTACCTGTTATATTGGTGCTTGTAAGCATTGGATCCTGTATCACGTGATAGAGTTGAGTACAGAATAGGGGATGAATGTTGTCCCATGTGTTTACTTACGTATATTATTTAATCAAGTCATCAATGCTAAGGCAATGCAAAGACAAATTATATGTTACACTATTATTGTACAATGTAGAAAATAGTAAAAATGAAAAACCCAAGAATGAGTAGGTGTGTTCAAACTTTGGACTGGTACTGTAGGTGCCTAATAAAGTGTAGATGGAAAAACGTTGTCATTAAAGGTGGTAGTAAGGAGCATATACAGTGACCAGGCCTTTCTGTTCTTTTTATAACTACATCACTGGTGACCACATCATTGGTGACCACAACAACCACATCATTGGTGATCACATCATTGGTGACCACATCATTGCTTACGGTGACAGCTTGATAAGGATGACTATGAATGAGGAGAGAGGTCAGTCATACCCTGGTCTGTACTCCAGACTACTATGAATGAGGAGAGGGGTCAGTCATACCCTGGTCTGTACTCCAGACTACTATAAATGAGGAGAGAGGTCAGTCATACCCTGGTCTGTACTCCAGACTACTATAAATGAGGAGAGAGGTCAGTCATACCCTGGTCTGTACTCCAGACTACTATGAATGAGGAGAGAGGTCAGTCATACCCTGGTCTGTACTCCAGACTACTATACATGAGGAGAGAGGTCAGTCATACCCTGGTCTGTACTCCAGACTACTATGAATGAGGAGAGAGGTCAGTCATACCCTGGTCTGTACTCCAGACTACTATGAATGAGGAGAGAGGTCAGTCATACCCTGGTCTGTACTCCAGACTACTATGAATGAGGAGAGAGGTCAGTCATATCCTGGTCTGTACTCCAGACTACTATGAATGAGGAGAGAGGTCAGTCATACCCTGGTCTGTATCTACTCCAGACTACTATAAATGAGGAGAGAGGTCAGTCATACCCTGGTCTGTATCTACTCCAGGGCCACTAGACTGCTGTTACTTTGCAGGTTCAGAGAGTCAATGGACTCCTGGCAGACTTGGGCCTCTCTCCTCAGAATCTGGGCTTCTATCCCCACTTCAGCGTCCGGCTGAGCTGCATCGTCTGACCTTTAACCTCAGCTACATCCTGTTTCCTCTGGGACACTTCCTTAGGCTGCTGGACTACAACCTGGAGGATCACAATCAGTGGATCTATGAAAATTTATTTGTATTGATATTGGATTGACAATAAATTTAGTTCATATCTGTTAATGCTACTGACACTAGAGGACGGTACAACCTAGCCAGTCACCGGATGTAAGCCATGTGTTGCTGGAGATAGATTATCTAAATCCTTTCTTTTACATTGAACTCAGCTGCATCCTGTTAAGTCTTAGGTCAGTACAACCTAGCCAGTGACCGGATGTACAGTCGTGGCCAAAGGTTTTGAGAATGACACAAATATTAATTTCCACAAAGTCTGCTGCTTCAGTGTCTTTAGATATTTTTGTCAGATGTTACTATGGAATACTGATGTTATGCTGGTGAATGAGGACCCAAAAGCGACTTAATAGAAACAGAGTCTTTATTCCAGTCTTAAAGAAACAACGATACTCCTGGATATATCTTAGGTAAATCCAAAACAGGAAAACTGAAATCCTCTCGTCAGTAGAGAGGAACGACTGGAGACGCGACCACTGACTGCAGGTCGCTTCGGGAAGGCACAGGCCGTAGCTGACAGACACCTGCTCACACGCAGCATCTGAAGAAGGCAAAAACACGACAGGGCGGAACAAGGACACAGAACAGCAAACATCAAACAAGGATCCGACAAGGACAGAAGCGGAAAACAGAGGGAGAAATAGGGACTCTAATCAGAGGGCAAAATAGGGGACAGGTGTGAAAGAGTAAATGAGGTAGTTAGGAGAGTGAGGAACAGCTGGGAGCAGGAACGGAACGATAGAGAGAGAGAGCGAGAGAGGGAGAGAGGGAGGAGGAGAGAGAGGGATAGAAAGAGGGAAAGAACCTAATAAGACCAGCAGAGGGAAACGAATAGAAGGGAAGCACAGGGACAAGACATGATGATCAATGACAAAACATGACAGTACCCCCCCACTCACCGAGCGCCTCCTGGCGCACTCGAGGAGGAACCCTGGCGGCAACGAAGGAAATCATCAATCAACGAACGGTCCAGCACGTCCCGAGATGGAACCCAACTCCTCTCCTCAGGACCGTAACCCTCCCAATCCACTAAGTACTGGTGACCACGTCCCCGAGAACGCATGTCCATGATCTTCCGTACCTTGTAAATAGGTGCGCCCTCGACAAGGACGGGGGGGGGGGGGAGGGAAGACGAACGGGGGCGCGAAGAAAAGGCTTGACACAGGAGACATGGAAGACAGGGTGGACGCGACGAAGATGTCGCGGAAGAAGCAGTCGCACAGCGACAGGATTGACGACCTGAGAGACACGGAACGGACCAATGAACCGCGGAGTCAACTTGCGAGAAGCTGTCGTAAGGGGAAGGTTACGAGTGGAAAGCCACACTCTCTGACCGCGACAATACCTAGGACTCTTAATCCTACGTTTATTGGCGGCTCTCACAGTCTGCGCCCTGTAACGGCAAAGTGCAGACCTGACCCTCCTCCAGGTGCGCTCACAACGTTGGACAAAAGCCTGAGCGGAGGGAACGCTGGACTCGGCGAGCTGGGACGAGAACAGAGGAGGCTGGTACCCAAGACTACTCTGAAACGGAGATAGCCCGGTAGCAGACGAAGGAAGCGAGTTGTGAGCGTATTCTGCCCAGGGGAGCTGTTCTGCCCAAGACGCAGGGTTTCGAAAAGAAAGGCTGCGTAATATGCGACCAATCGACTGATTGGCCCTTTCTGCTTGACCGTTAGACTGGGGATGAAACCCGGAAGAGAGACTGACGGAAGCACCAATCAAACGACAGAACTCCCTCCAAAACTGTGACGTGAATTGCGGGCCTCTGTCTGAAACGGCGTCTAACGGGAGGCCATGAATTCTGAACACATTCTCAATGATGATTTGTGCCGTCTCCTTAGCGGAAGGAAGCTTAGCGAGGGGAATGAAATGTGCCGCCTTAGAGAACCTATCGACAACCGTAAGAATCACAGTCTTCCCCGCAGACGAAGGCAGACCGGTAATAAAGTCTAAGGCGATGTGAGACCATGGTCGAGAAGGAATGGGAAGCGGTCTGAGACGACCGGCAGGAGGAGAGTTACCTGACTTAGTCTGCGCGCAGTCCGAACAAGCAGCCACGAAACGGCGCGTGTCACGCTCCTGAGTAGGCCACCAAAACCGCTGGCGAATAGAAGCAAGCGTACCCCGAACGCCGGGGTGGCCAGCTAACTTGGCAGAGTGAGCCCACTGAAGAACAGCCAGACGAGTAGAGACAGGAACGAACAGAAGGTTACTAGGACAAGCGCGCGGCGACGCAGTGTGAGTGAGTGCTTGCTTTACCTGTCTCTCAATTCCCCAGACAGTCAACCCGACAACACGCCCTTCAGGGAGAATCCCCTCGGGGTCGGTAGAAGCCACAGAAGAACTAAAGAGACGGGATAAGGCATCAGGCTTGGTGTTCTTATTTCCCGGGCGATAAGAAATCACGAACTCGAAACGAGCGAAAAACAACGCCCAACGAGCTTGACGTGCATTAAGTCGTTTGGCAGAACGGATGTACTCAAGGTTCTTATGGTCAGTCCAAACGACAAAAGGGACGGTCGCCCCCTCCAACCACTGTCGCCATTCGCCTAGGGCTAAGCGGATTGCGAGCAGTTCGCGGTTACCCACATCATAGTTGCGTTCCGATGGCGACAGGCGATGAGAAAAATAAGCGCAAGGATGGACCTTATCGTCAGAATGGAAGCGCTGGGACAGAATGGCTCCCACGCCCACCTCTGAAGCGTCAACCTCGACAATGAATTGTTTAGTGACGTCAGGAGTAACAAGGATAGGAGCGGATGTAAAACGCTTCTTGAGGAGATCAAAAGCTCCCTGGGCGGAACCGGACCACTTAAAGCACGTCTTGACAGAAGTCAGAGCTGTGAGAGGGGCAGCCACTTGACCGAAATTACGAATGAAACGCCGATAGAAATTAGCGAAACCGAGAAAGCGCTGCAACTCGACACGTGACTTAGGAACGGGCCAATCGCTGACAGCCTGGACCTTAGCGGGATCCATCTGAATGCCTTCAGCGGAAATAACAGAACCGAGAAATGTGACAGAGGAGACATGAAAGGCGCACTTCTCAGCCTTCACGTAGAGACAATTCTCTAAAAGGCGCTGGAGTACACGTCGAACGTGCTGAACATGAATCTCGAGTGACGGTGAAAAAATCAGGATATCGTCAAGGTAAACGAAAACAAAGATGTTCAGCATGTCTCTCAGTACATCATTAACTAATGCCTGAAAGACAGCTGGAGCATTAGCGAGACCGAACGGCAGAACCCGGTATTCAAAATGCCCTAACGGAGTGTTAAACGCCGTTTTCCACTCGTCCCCCTCTCTGATGCGCACGAGATGGTAAGCGTTACGAAGGTCCAACTTAGTAAAGAACCTGGCTCCCTGCAGAATCTCGAAGGCTGACGACATAAGGGGAAGCGGATAACGATTCTTAACCGTTATGTCATTCAGCCCTCGATAATCCACGCAGGGGCGCAGAGTACCGTCCTTCTTCTTAACAAAAAAAACCCCCGCTCCGGCGGGAGAGGAAGAAGGCACCACGGTACCGGCGTCGAGAGTAACAGACAGATAATCCTCGAGAGCCTTACGTTCGGGAGTTGGCTCTGGACCGACTGAAGACCGTGCGCAGATCATGATATTCCTCCGGCACTCCTGTCAAATCACCAGGTTCCTCCTGAGAAGAGGGGACAGAAGAAACAGGAGGGATAGCAGACATTAAACACTTCACATGACAAGAAACGTTCCAGGATAGGATAGAATTACTAGACCAATTAATAGAAGGATTATGACATACTAGCCAGGGATGACCCAAAACAACAGGTGTAAAAGGTGAACGAAAAATCAAAAAGGAAATGGTCTCACTGTGGTTACCAGATACTGTGAGGGTTAAAGGAAGTGTCTCACATCTGATACTGGGGAGAAGACTACCATCTAAGGCGAACATGGGCGTGGGCTTCCCTAACTGTCTGAGAGGAATGTCATGTTTCCGAGCCCATGCTTCGTCCATAAAACAACCCTCAGCCCCAGAGTCTATCAAGGCACTGCAGGAAGCAGCCGAACCGGTCCAGCGTAAATGGACCGACAAGGTAGTACAGGATCTTGATGGAGAGACCTGAGTAGTAGCGCTCACCAGTAGCCCTCCGCTTACTGATGAGCTCTGGCTTTTACTGGACATGAAATGACAAAGTGTCCAGCAGAACCGCAATAGAGGCAAAGGCGGTTGGTGATTCTCCGTTCCCTCTCCTTAGTCGAGATGCGAATACCTCCCAGCTGCATGGGCTCAGTCTCTGAGCCGGTGGGAGAAGATGGTTGAGATGCGGAGAGGGGGAACACCGTTAACGCGAGCTCTCTTCCACGAGCTCGGTGACGAAGATCTACCCGTCGTTCTATGCGGATGGCGAGTGCAATCAAAGAGTCCACGCTGGAAGGAACCTCCCGGGAGAGAATCTCATCCTTAACCTCAGCGTGGAGTCCCTCCAGAAAACGAGCGAGCAACGCCGGCTCGTTCCAGTCACTGGAGGCAGCAAGAGTGCGAAACTCTATAGAGTAATCCGTTATGGATCGATCACCTTGACATAGGGAAGCCAGGACCCTGGAAGCCTCCTTCCCAAAAACTGAACGATCAAAAACCCGTATCATCTCCTCTTTAAAGTTCTGATAATCGTTAGAACACTCAGCCCTTGCCTCCCAGATAGCTGTGCCCCACTCCCGAGCCCGACCAGTAAGGAGTGATATGACGTAAGCGATCCGAGCTCTCTCTCTTGAGTATGTGTTGGGCTGGAGAGAGAACACAATATCACACTGGGTGAGAAAGGAGCGACACTCAGTGGGCTGCCCAGAGTAACATGGTGGGTTATTAACCCTAGGTTCCGGAGACTCGGAAGACCAGGAAGTAGCTGGTGGCACGAGACGAAGACTCTGAAACTGTCCTGAGAGGTCGGAGACCTGAGCGGCCAGGGTCTCAACGGCATGACGAGCAGCAGACAATTCCTGCTCGTGTCTGCCGAGCATTGCTCCCTGGATCTCGACGGCAGTGTTGCGAGAATCCGTAGTCGCTGGGTCCATTCTTGGTCGGATCCTTCTGTTATGCTGGTGAATGAGGACCCAAAAGCGACTTAATAGAAACAGAGTCTTTATTCCAGTCTTAAACAAACAACGATAATCCTGGATATATCTTAGGTAAATCCAAAACAGGAAAACTGAAATCCTCTCGTCAGTAGAGAGGAACGACTGGAGACGCGACCACTGACTGCAGGTCGCTTCGGGAAGGCACAGGCCGTAGCTGACATAGACACCTGCTCACACGCAGCATCTGAAGAAGGCAAAAACACGACAGGGCGGAACAAGGACACAGAACAGCAAACATCAAACAAGGATCCGACAAGGACAGAAGCGGAAAACAGAGGGAGAAATAGGGACTCTAATCAGAGGGCAAAATAGGGGACAGGTGTGAAAGAGTAAATGAGGTAGTTAGGAGAGTGAGGAACAGCTGGGAGCAGGAACGGAACGATAGAGAGAGAGAGCGAGAGAGGGAGAGAGGGAGGAGGAGAGAGAGGGATAGAAAGAGGGAAAGAACCTAATAAGACCAGCAGAGGGAAACGAATAGAAGGGAAGCACAGGGACAAGACATGATGATCAATGACAAAACATGACAACTGAAGTATAATTACAAGCATTTCATAAGTGTCAAAGGCTTTTATTGACAATTACATGAAGTTGATGCAAAGAGTCAATATTTGCAGTGTTGACCCTTCTTTTTCAAGACCTCTGCACTCCACCCTGGCATGCTGTCAATTTACTTCTGGGCCACATCCTGACTGATGGCAGCCCATTCTTGCATAATCAATGCTTGGAGTTTGTCATAATTTCTGGGTTTTTGTTTCTCCACCCGCCTCTTGAGGATTGACCACAAGTTCTCAATGGGATTAAAGTTTGGGGAGTTTCCTGGCCATGGACCCAAAGTATCGATGTTTTGTTTCCCGAGCCATTTAGTCATCACTTTTGCCTTATGGCAATGTGCTCCATTATGCTGGAAAAGGCATTGTTCATCACCAAATTCTTCCTGGATGGTTGGGAGAAGTTGCTCTAGGGGGATGTGTTGGTACCATTCTTTATTCATGGCTGTGTTCATAGGCAAAATTGTGAGTGAGCCCACTCCCTTGGCTGAGAAGCAACCCCACACGTGAATGGTCTCAGGATGCTTTACTGTTGGCATGACACAGGACTAATGGTAGTGCTCACCTTGTCTTATCCGGCCAAGCTTTTTTCCGGATGCAAACAATCGGAAAGGGGATTCATCAGAGAAAAGGACTTTACCCCAGTCCTCAGCAGTCCAATCCCTGTACCTTTTGCAGAATATCAGTCTGTCCCTGATGTTTTTCCTGGAGAGAAGTGGCTTCTTTGCTGCCCTTCTTGACACCAGGTCATCATCCAAAAGTCTTCACCTCACTGTGCGTGCAGATGCACTCACACCTGCCTGCTGCAATTCCTGAGCAAGGTCTGTACTGGTGGTGCCCCGATCCCGCAGCTGAATCAACTTTAGGAGACGGTCCTGGCGCTTGCTGGACTTTCTTGGGCGCCCTGAAGCCTTCTTCACAACAATTGAACCGCTATCCTTGAAGTTCTTGATGTAGACAGGTTCACTCACTTTCCATCAGAGGAACTGTTAGAATTACGTACTGAAGAACAGCTGTTGAATATCGCTGAACACTGCAAGGTTGAAATTAGTGATAAACATTAAAAATTCTTATGTTGATATTGAAGGCCAATCTGATGGAGAGTGTTAATCTTGAAGTTACCACTCGGGCAGCCTCTGCTGAGGACTCGCCGTCTCCCCGTTTCGTGACAATGGCTGCTCCATCTGTTAGTCCTAGTAGTCTTCTTTCTGAACAGCAGAAAAAACTGCTTCTATTACAGTTAGAGCATGATCGTGAGAAGCTAGAGCATGATCATGTAAAGTATGAAAAATAATTGTCATTTATACAGGATTTGGAGTGTGCTAAAATCAAGCTGCAACAAGAGCGGCTAGAGCTGGTTAGGGAAGGAAAGTTCTCAGGGAAGAGTTTGCTCTGGGAAGGTGACCCAGATTTACCTGGGGGTCGCTCCTCTTTCGGTCGTGCCCCGGACACATTGGATATTTTTGGAAAGGTACGTTGTTGCCAAAATTTAATGAGAAGGACGCTGAGACTATCTTTTTGTTGGAGCTTGTTGCTGATGCGCTCTCTCGTGCGTCCTGTTCCTGAATGTCTACGTGACTGACTATTGTTTATTTTGTTTGGTATTGTCCTGTTCTGTCGCTCCTGTCTGTTCCATTCTGGTCTCGTTTTCTTCTTTCCTCTTAAAGGTTGCTTCCTGTGTGCAAAGGTTGCTGAGGTCTGGGGAGGAGGTTGGCTGGGGCAAGTGGAAGTGTGAACCCCCTCATGAATTTGGAATGCAGAGCCTGGGTCAATTTGGGATGCAGAGGCAGGGTCAATTTGTTTTTGTGACTGGTATGGTGTTCCGGGGTCCTTGTTGGGGGGGGGTGACGTCGTCAGTGACCTGGGACACACCTGGGCCCGGGTGTGTCCCAGGATAAATACACCTCTTCCCCATTCATGGAGGAGACTCTCTCCATGCAGACCCACCTGGGCCGGGTGTGTCCCAGGATAAATACACCTCTTCCCCATTCATGGAATAGACTCTCTCCATGCAGACACACCTGGGCCCGGGTGTGCCCCAGGATAAATACACCACTTCCCCATTCATGGAGGAGACTCTCTCCATGCAGACACACCTGGGCCCGGGTGTGTCCCAGGATAAATACACCACTTCCCCATTCATGGAGGAGACTCTCTCCATGCAGAAACACTGTTAGATTTTGGTTGTGACATTTTTGTTTGTTTGCTTTGGCACCTTTCAACACCCCTCATTATCACATCTATACACGCAACCACTCACTTACACTGCTGACTACTGACTGACTAATTGTATTTAGTTTACTTCAGTTAATAAATATATTTTGTTATTCCTTATCTCCACATTTTCTCCCTTTTTGTTACGGACTTCGAGCCGGTTCGTGACAAGTGAAAACATAGTGAACCTGGAGGCTAAAAGAGAACCCCACGTTCTAACTAAATGTGGTTTATTAGTACTCAAATCTATCAATGGCATTTTAGGCACAATTTGGTGAAAGCCCCAATTAATAAAAAAAAGTGACCTTTATTTAACCAGGCAAGTCACTTAATTAAAAACAAATTCTTCTTTACAATGACGGCCTACACCGGCCAAACACGGACGGCGCAGGGCCAATTGTGCACTGCCCTATGGTACTCCCAATCACTGCCGTTTGTGATATAGCTTTGAATCGAACCAGGGTGTCTGTAGTGACGCCTCTAGTGCTGAGTTGCATTGCCTTAGACTACTGCTCCATTTAGGAGCCCGTACTTGTTTTCAGAAAAAGTTGTACAATGTCAATGGTGTGCGTACTGGGAGCGGAGTCAGGTGCAGGTGAGCAGAGAGTTGTGAACAGGCGCACACTTTATTTAGGCAGGAGAAACCAACAGACGGACGCTACTGCGTCGAAAACTCCATCCAATATGCCAAAGTGCAAAAACGCGCAAACAGTCACAAAAATAATGTACAAACAAATAAACATACCTCGTGAATAACACACGGAATAAACGTACACGAGAATTAGAGCGTCAACAATGACACATAAGTATATACATGAGGGGGAACAGAGGAATAAATACATGTAGCTTGATTGGGAATAAAAACCATGTGTGCAGGGAACAAGACAAAACGAATGGATAAATGAAGAATGGAGCGGCGATGGCTAGAAAGCCGGTAACGCCGCCCGAACAAGGAGAGGAGCCGACTTCGGAGGAAGTCGTGACAGTACCCCCCCCCCCCCCCCCCCCCCCCCCCCTTGATGCGCGGCTCCAGCAGCGTGCCGACACTGGCCTCGGGGACGACCTGGAGGGCGAGGTGCAGGGCAATCCAGCTGGCGACGGTGGAATTCCCGCAGCAGTTCAGAGTCCAACACATCCGCCACCGGAACCCAGCACCTCTCCTCCGGACCGTACCAAACCCACTCCACGAGGTACTGATGGCCCCTCGCCTGACGCCTCGAATCCAGGATGGAACGGACTGAGTACGCCGGGACCTCCTCGATGTCCAGAGAGGGTGGAGGAACCTCCTGCACCTCAGACTCCGGCCTCACTGCGGTGACGGTCTGTGCTGATCTTTTGGCGCCACGCGGTCTGCTGGAGGTGACCATGGGCGGTATCCCATGTCTCCTCCGCGCGCCTGAACCAATCGCCCACCGCAGGAGCCTCGGTCTGACTCTGATGCCACGGTGCCAGAACCAGCTGGTACCCCAAAATACACTGAGAGGGGCGAAGCGAGTTCTGTGCTATCTCTGCCCAGGGCACGAACGCCGCCCACTCCCCAGGCCGTTCCTGGCAATAGGACCACAGAAACCTACCCACATCCTGTTTCACTCTTTCCACCTGCCCATTACTCTCGGGGTGGAAACCCGAGGTGAGGCTGATCGAGAGCACCAGACGTTCCATGAACGCCCTCCATACTCTCGAAATGAACTGGGGACCTTGATCAGACACTATATCCTCAGGCACCCCATAGTGCCGGAAGACGTGTGTAAACAGGGCCTCCGCAGT
Organism: Salvelinus namaycush; assembly: GCF_016432855.1. NCBI lineage: Eukaryota > Metazoa > Chordata > Actinopteri > Salmoniformes > Salmonidae > Salvelinus > Salvelinus namaycush. The sequence continues at coordinate 20,473 of NW_024059717.1, forward strand.
TTGTAGAGCCGTAGGGAGACCGGGCAGAGGGAGGAGACGACAGTACTTAGAGAAACGATCCACAACGACCAGGATCGTGGTGTTTCCCTGTGAGGGAAGAAGATCCGTTAGGAAATCCACTGACAGGTGTGACCAAGGCCGTTGTGGAACGGGTAAGGGATGTAGCTTACCTCTGGGCAGGTGTCTAGGAGCCTTACACTGAGCGCACACCGAGCAGGAGGAAACATAAAACCTCACGTCCCGAGCCAAGGTGGGCCACCAGTGCTTCCCCAGATGACCAGAGGAGGGTGATGTATGGGCCCAATAGATCAACTGGTCATGGACAGCAGACGGAACGTACTGACGCCCGACGGGACACTGAAGTGGAGCGGGCTCCCAGCTCCCACACGACCGGCGCTACCAGGCAGGAGGCCGGGAGAATGGGAGTCTGATCCATGGGCCGCTCCTCTGTGTCATACAGCCAGGACAGTGCATCTGCCTTCACATTCTGGGAAACTGGTCTGTAGTACAAAAAAGAACATGGCCCACCTTGCCTGACGAGGATTCATTCTCCTCGCGGCCCGGATGTACTCCAGGGTGGAAAGGGTGTTTAGCCCCCTCAAGCCACTGTCTCCACGCCTTCAAAGCCTTAACTTTTTAGGGATAGGGGGCAGCATTTTCACTTTGGATGAATAGCGGGCCCAGAGTGAACTGCCTCCTACTCAGTCCCAGATGCTAATATATATACATATTATTATTAGTATTGGACAGAAAACACCCTGAAGTTCCTAAAACTGTTTGAATGATGTCTGTGAGTATAACAGAACTCATATGGCAGGCAAAAACCTGAGAAAAAATCCAAACAGGAAGTGGGAAATCTGAGGTTTGTAGTTTTTGAACTCAGCCTTATCGAATACACAATGATATATGGGTCAAGTTGCACTTCTTTAGAACATTGTTTCAGGCTTCTGCTGTGAAGTGGGACTGGATGAGAGCTCTTTGAGTCAGTGGTCTGGCAGAGAGCCACAGGCTCATGAAGCGCAGTCACGAGAGAGTTAGCTCTCGTTCCATGGCTTTTCGACAGACAGTGGAAATCTCCGGTTGGAACATTATTGAACATTTATGATAAAAACATCCTAAAGATTGATTCTATACTTAGTTTGACAAGTTTCCTCAACCTGTAATATAACTTTTTGAACTTTTCGTTCGACTGGACCTGAACGCGCTTTTGGATTTGTTTACAAAAACGCCCTAACAAAAGAAGCTATTTGGACATAAATGGACATAAATGATGGACATTATCGAACAAAACAAACAATTATTGTGGAACTGCGATTCCTGGGAGTGCATTCTGATGAAGATCATCAAAGGTTAGTGCATATTTATAATGCTATTTATGACTAATATTGACTGCGCAAAATGGCGGATATTTATTTTGGCTGGTTTGGGCTCTGAGCGCCGTTCTCAGATTATGCTTTTTCCATAAAGTTTTTTTGAAATCTGACAAAGCGGTTGCATTAAGGAGAAGTATATCTAAAGTTCCATGCATAACACTTGAATTTTCATCAACATTTATAATGAGTATTTCTGTGAATTCATGTGGCTCTCTGCAATATCACTGCGTGTTTTGGAACTACTGAACGTAACACGCCAATGTAAAATAAGACTTTTGGATATAAGTATGAACTTTACGGAACAAAACATACATATATTGTGTAACATGAAGTCCTATGAGTGTCTACTATATTCTCTCTCTAGCTTTTAAGTAATTTGTTAGCTATCTTTCTTATCATTATCTGGGTATATGCTTTCAATGTGAGTTAAACCATCATTTTACCATGTTTATTCTGGTGATAACTGGGATCGCTGGCTGTCTAATGGAGTGTGTGAGGGTGTCATGGTCGGGATGGCCTGAACTCAGAGCCTGATAGAATACCAAGGAAAAACACAGTAAGTTACAGCAAATTTGACCCTCCAGTTTCCCTGAAACAGAAGGTAATTGAACCAGGAAACTTTGTCCCAAGATATAACAGAAGGTAATTGAACCAGGACACTGTCCCAAGATAAACATAATATCATTGAACCAGGACACTTTGTCCCCAGATATAACAGAAGATAATTGAACCAGGACACTTTGTCCCAAGATATAACAGAAGATAATTGAACCAGGACACTGTCCCAAGATATAACTGAAGATAATTGAACCAGGACACCTTGTCCCCAGATATAACAGAAGATAATTGAACGAGGATACTTTGTCCCCAGATATAACAGAAGATAATTGAACCAGGACACTGTCCCAAGATAAACAGAATATCATTGAACCAGGACACTTTTTCCCAAGATATAACAGAATATAATTGAACCAAGACACTCTTCCAAGATATATCAGAATATAATTGAACCAGGACACTTTGTACCCAGATATAACAGATACTAATGCTGGTTTCAGTCTGACCTCATCTTTGACCAAATGTGTAACAGCAGTTTGTAACTGTATAGCAGAATAGCTGTGTACATAATCCTAATAGTATGGACCACATGTAAACACTTAAACATTGCCTTATTTTAGGGCGTGGACTGGTGTGGTCAGATAGCCTAGTGGTCAGACTGTTCAGTAAGCCGTATAAATCTGTCGGTGCCCTTAATTTAAGCCATTCACTTACACCTAATTTGCTCCAGGGGGGCAGTACTACTATGACTGTCCCTGTAAAACAACACATTACACTGCACCTATCATACTACTATGACTGACCCTGTAAAACAACACCTATCATACTACTATGACTGTCCCTGTAAAACAACACCTATCATACTACTATGACTGACCCTGTAAAACAACACCTATCATACTACTATGGCTGACCCTGTAAAACAACACCTATCATACTACTATGTCTGACCCTGTAAAACAACACCTATAATACTACTATGGCTGACCCTGTAAAACAACACCTATCATACTACTATGGCTGACCCTGTAAAACAACACCTATCATACTACTATGGCTGACCCTGTAAAACAACACCTATCATACTACTATGGCTGACCCTGTAAAACAACACCTATCATACTACTATGACTGACCCTGTACGACAACACATTACACTGCACCTATCATACTACTATGTCTGACCCTGTAAAACAACACCTATCATACTACTATGGCTAACCCTGTAAAACAACACCTATCATACTACTATGGCTGACCCTGTAAAACAACACCTATCATACTACTATGGCTGACCCTGTAAAACAACACCTATCATACTACTATGGCTGACCCTGTAAAACAACACCTATCATACTACTATGTCTGACCCTGTAAAACAACACCTATCATACTACTATGACTGACCCTGTAAAACAACACCTATCATACTACTATGACTGACCCTGTATAACAACACCTATCATACTACTATGGCTGACCCTGTAAAACAACACCTATCATACTACTATGGCTGACCCTGTAAAACAACACCTATCATACTACTATGACTGACCCTGTAAAACAACACCTATCATACTACTATGGCTGACCCTGTAACACAACACATTTCATACTACTATGGCTGACCCTGTAACACAACACCTATCATACTACTATGGCTGACCCTGTAACACAACACATTTCATACTACTATGGCTGACCCTGTAACACAACACCTATCATACTACTCTGGCTGACCCTGTAACACAACACCTATCATACTACTATGTCTGACATTGTAAAACAACACCTATCATACTACTATGTCTGACCCTGTAAAACAACACCTATCATACTACTATGACTGACCCTGTAAAACAACACCTATCATACTACTATGTCTGACCCTGTAAAACAACACCTATCATACTACTATGGCTGACCCTGTAAAACAACACCTATCATACTACTATGGCTGACCCTGTAAAACAACACCTATCATACTACTATGTCTGACCCTGTAAAACAACACCTATCATACTACTATGTCTGACCCTGTAAAACAACACCTATCATACTACTATGGCTGACCCTGTAAAACAACACCTATCATACTACTATGACTGACCCTGTAAAACAACACCTATCATACTACTATGTCTGACCCTGTATAACAACACCTATCATACTACTATGACTGACCCTGTAAAACAACACCTATCATACTACTATGGCTGACCCTGTAACACAACACATTTCATACTACTATGGCTGACCCTGTAACACAACACCTATCATACTACTATGGCTGACCCTGTAAAACAACACCTATCATACTACTATGGCTGACCCTGTAAAACAACACCTGTCATACTACTATGTCTGACCCTGTAAAACAACACCTATCATACTACTATGGCTGACCCTGTAAAACAACACCTATCATACTACTATGGCTGACCCTGTAAAACAACACCTATCATACTACTATGGCTGACCCTGTAAAACAACACCTATGATACTACTATGTCTGACCCTGTAAAACAACACCTATCATACTACTATGGCTGACCCTGTAACACAACACCTATTATACTACTATGGCTGACCCTGTAAAACAACACCTATCATACTACTATGGCTGACCCTGTAAAACAACACCTATCATACTACTATGGCTGACCCTGTAAAACAACACCTATCAAACTACTATGTCTGACCCTGTAAAACAACACCTATAATAATACTATGGCTGACCCTGTAAAACAACACCTATCATACTACTATGGCTGACCCTGTAAAACAACACCTATCATACTACTATGTCTGACCCTGTAAAACAACACCTATCATACTACTATGGCTGACCCTGTAAAACAACACCTATCATACTACTTTGGCTGACCCTGTAAAACAACACCTATCATACTACTATGGCTGACCCTGTAAAACAACACCTATCATACTACTTTGGCTGACCCTGTAAAACAACACCTATCATACTACTTTGGCTGACCCTGTAAAACAACACCTATCATACTACTATGGCTGACCCTGTACAACAACACCTATCATACTACTATGGCTGACCCTGTAAAACAACACCTATCATACTACTTTGGCTGACCCTGTAAAACAACATCTATCATACTACTATGTCTGACCCTGTATAACAACACCTATCATACTGCTATGACTGACCCTGTAAAACAACACCTATCATACTACTATGACTGACCCTGTAAAACAACACCTATCATACTACTATGGCTGACCCTGTAACACAACACATTTCATACTACTATGGCTGACCCTGTAACACAACACCTATCATACTACTATGGCTGACCCTGTAAAACAACACCTGTCATACTACTATGTCTGACCCTGTAAAACAACACCTATCATACTACTATGGCTGACCCTGTAAAACAACACCTATCATACTACTATGTCTGACCCTGTAAAACAACACCTATCATACTACTATGGCTGACCCTGTAAAACAACACCTATCATACTACTATGGCTGACCCTGTAAAACAACACCTATCAAACTACTATGTCTGACCCTGTAAAACAACACCTATAATAATACTATGGCTGACCCTGTAAAACAAAACCTATCATACTACTATGGCTGACCCTGTAAAACAACACCTATCATACTACTATGTCTGACCCTGTAAAACAACACCTATCATACTACTATGGCTGACCCTGTAAAACAACACCTATCATACTACTATGTCTGACCCTGTAAAACAACACCTATCATACTACTATGGCTGACCCTGTAAAACAACACCTATCATACTACTTTGGCTGACCCTGTAAAACAACACCTATCATACTACTATGTCTGACCCTGTAAAACAACACCTATCATACTACTATGTCTGACCCTGTAAAACAACACCTATCATACTACTATGGCTGACCCTGTAAAACAACACCTATCATACTACTATGTCTGACCCTGTAAAACAACACCTATCATACTACTATGACTGACCCTGTAAAACAACACCTATAATACTACTATGGCTGACCCTGTAAAACAACACCTATCATACTACTATGGCTGACCCTGTAAAACAACACCTATCAAACTACTATGTCTGACCCTGTAAAACAACACCTATAATAATACTATGGCTGACCCTGTAAAGCAACACCTATCATACTACTATGGCTGACCCTGTAAAACAACACCTATCATACTACTATGTCTGACCCTGTAAAACAACACCTATCATACTACTATGGCTGACCCTGTAAAACAACACCTATCATACTACTATGACTGACCCTGTAAAACAACACCTATCATACTACTATGGCTGACCCTGTAACACAACACATTTCATACTACTATGGCTGACCCTGTAACACAACACCTATCATACTACTATGGCTGACCCTGTAAAACAACACCTGTCATACTACTATGTCTGACCCTGTAAAACAACACCTATCATACTACTATGGCTGACCCTGTAAAACAACACCTATCATACTACTATGTCTGACCCTGTAAAACAACACCTATCATACTACTATGGCTGACCCTGTAAAACAACACATATCATACTACTATGGCTGACCCTGTAAAACAACACCTATCATACTACTATGGCTGACCCTGTAAAACAACACCTATCATACTACTATGGCTGACCCTGTAAAACAACACCTATCATACTACTATGGCTGACCCTGTAAAACAACACCTATCATACTACTATGTCTGACCCTGTAAAACAACACCTATCATACTACTATGTCTGACCCTGTAAAACAACACCTATCATACTACTATGTCTGACCCTGTAAAACAACACCTATCATACTACTATGACTGACCCTGTAAAACAACACCTATCATACTACTATGGCTGACCCTGTAAAACAACACCTATCATACTACTATGGCTGACCCTGTAAAACAACACCTATCATACTACTATGTCTGACCCTGTAAAACAACACCTATCATACTGCTATGGCTGACCCTGTAAAACAACACCTATCATACTACTATGACTGACCCTGTAAAACAACACCTATCATACTACTATGACTGACCCTGTATAACAACACCTATCATACTACTATGGCTGACCCTGTAAAACAACACCTATCATACTACTATGACTGACCCTGTAAAACAACACCTATCATACTACTATGACTGACCCTGTAAAACAACACCTATCATACTACTATGGCTGACCCTGTAAAACAACACCTATCATACTACTATGGCTGACCCTGTAAAACAACACCTATCATACTACTATGACTGACCCTGTAAAACAACACCTATCATACTACTATGGCTGACCCTGTAAAACAACACCTATCATACTACTATGGCTGACCCTGTAAAACAACACCTATCATACTACTATGGCTGACCCTGTAAAACAACACCTATCATACTACTATGGCTGACCCTGTAAAACAACACCTATCATACTACTATGGCTGACCCTGTAAAACAACACCTATCAAACTACTATGGCTGACCCTGTAAAACAACACCTATCAAACTACTATGGCTGACCCTGTAAAACAACACCTATCAAACTACTATGGCTGACCCTGTAAAACAACACCTATCAAACTACTATGGCTGACCCTGTAAAACAACACCTATCAAACTACTATGGCTGACCCTGTAAAACAACACCTATCAAACTACTATGGCTGACCCTGTAAAACAACACCTATCAAACTACTATGACTGACCCTGTAAAACAACACCTATCAAACTACTATGGCTGACCCTGTAAAACAACACCTATCAAACTACTATGGCTGACCCTGTAAAACAACACCTATCATACTACTATGGCTGACCCTGTAAAACAACACCTATCAAACTACTATGGCTGACCCTGTAAAACAACACCTATCATACTACTATGGCTGACCCTGTAAAACAACACCTATCATACTACTAGGACTGACCCTGTAAAACAACACCTATCATACTACTATGACTGACCCTGTAAAACAACACCTATCATACTACTATGACTGACCCTGTAAAACAACACCTATCATACTACTATGGCTGACCCTGTAAAACAACACCTATCATACTACTATGACTGACCCTGTAAAACAATACATTTCACTGCATCTATTGTCTGTGACAATAAAACATTTTAAAAACAAGCTAACATAGAAAATGACAGCATTGATTTGTTTTAAATCACAACAGTTAATTTAACAATGCTGGTTATAAATATTGTTAACATTCATCCAAGGACAGCTTAGACTCTCACTGCAGAAAAATATTCTCATGTTATCACATGACTTCTAGTTAGAGAAAAGGATCCCTGTAAACACGGCCTGCTACAAGCAGTTATGGACGAACCAGAAATGTGACATATCTGTTTGACAGTTACCCTGAATGATGCATGTTAGAACTATCTTGTCATCTCTTTGGCTAACCACATTGGAACATTCTAGTCTTTAAGGACATGAACTGGCAGAACAGGTTTCAGCAAAGTAGGGATTCATTGTTTTCAGGAAGGTGTAACCATGACGATCGGAGGGAGAGGAGGCAGACTAATTGCAAGCGAAGCAACCTGATCTACTGTCCTACAAAGACAAACATCATCTACACAAACAGTCACCTGAACTACTGTCCTACAAAGACAAACATCATCTACACAAACAGTCACCTGAACTACTGTCCTACAAAGACAAAGAACGTCTACACAAACAGCCACCTGAACTACTGTCCTACAAAGACAAACAGCCACCTGAACTACTGTCCTACAAAGACAAACAGCATCTACACAAACAGCCACCTGAACTACTGTCCTACAAAGACAAAGAGCATCTACACAAACAGCCACCTGAACTACTGTCCTACAAAGACAAACAGCCACCTGAACTACTGTCCTACAAAGACAAACAGCATCTACACAAACAGCCACCTGAACTACTGTCCTACAAAGACAAACAGCCACCTGAACTACTGTCCTACAAAGACAAAGAACATCTACACAAACAGCCACCTGAACTACTGTCCTACAAAGACAAAGAGCATCTACACAAACAGCCACCTGAACTACTGTCCTACAAAGACAAACAGCCACCTGAACTACTGTCCTACAAAGACAAACAGCATCTACACAAACAGCCACCTGAACTACTGTCCTACAAAGACAAACAGCCACCTGAACTACTGTCCTACAAAGACAAACATCATCTACACAAACAGTCACCTGAACTACTGTCCTACAAAGACAAACAGCATCTACACAAACAGCCACCTGAACTACTGTCCTACAAAGACAAACAGCCACCTGAACTACTGTCCTACAAAGACAAAGAGCATCTACACAAACAGCCACCTGAACTACTGTCCTACAAAGACAAAGAGCATCTACACAAACAGCCACCTGAACTACTGTCCTACAAAGACAAAGAGCCACCTGAACTACTGTCCTACAAAGACAAACAGCATCTACACAATCAGCCACCTGAACTACTGTCCTACAAAGACAAACAGCCACCTGAACTACTGTCCTACAAAGACAAACAGCATCTACACAAACAGCCACCTGAACTACTGTCCTACAAAGACAAACAGCCACCTGAACTACTGTCCTACAAAGACAAACAGCCTCCTGAACTACTGTCCTACAAAGACAAACAGCATCTACACAAACAGCCACCTGAACTACTGTCCTACAAAGACAAACAGCATCTACACAAACAGCCACCTGAACTACTGCCCTACAAAGACAAACAGCATCTACACAAACAGCCACCTGAACTACTGTCCTACAAAGACAAACAGCATCTACACAAACAGCCACCTGAACTACTGTCCTACAAAGACAAACAGCATCTACACAAACAGTCACCTGAACTACTGTCCTACAAAGACAAACAGCATCTACACAAACAGCCACCTGAACTACTGTCCTACAAAGACAAACAGCCACCTGAACTACTGTCCTACAAAGACAAACAGCATCTACACAAACAGCCACCTGAACTACTGTCCTACAAAGACAAACAGCCACCTGAACTACTGTCCTACAAAGACAAACAGCATCTACACAAACAGCCACCTGAACTACTGTCCTACAAAGACAAACAGCATCTACACAAACAGCCACCTGAACTACTGTCCTACAAAGACAAACAGCATCTACACAAACAGCCACCTGAACTACTGTCCTACAAAGACAAACAGCATCTACACAAATAGCCACCTGAACTACTGCCCTACAAAGACAAACAGCATCTACACAAACAGCCACCTGAACTACTGTCCTACAAAGACAAACAGCATCTACACAAACAGCCACCTGAACTACTGTCCTACAAAGACAAACAGCATCTACGCTAACAGTGAATCTGAGATAAATGGCTTTAAAGTTACTTTTTTTGTCCGTGCATATCAACTATGACCTCTGATCTGACCTATGACCTATAAAATACTGATACTGCCCTCTGCCTTGGTTTGACCTTAACCAGCTGTCTGGGTAATGAAACAGCAAAGTGCAGCATCTAAATGTGTTGATTCAGCTTTCTTGTTGTTTTTCTGTTTGATGGAAACACTTTGAGAATTCTACATTCCAACTGTATTTAATGGTGTTGTGTAGTTGTGTTGTCATGTTGTGAATGTTGTATTGTAGTAACCAACTGTATTTAATGGTGTTATGTAGTTGTGTTGTCATGTTGTGAATGTTGTATTGTAGTAGACCTCAACTGTATTTAATGGTGTTATGTAGATGTGTTGTCATGTTGTGAATGTTGTATTGTAGTAACCCTCAACTGTATGTAATGGTGTTATGTAGTTGTGTTGTCATGTTGTGAATGTTGTATTGTAGTAACCCTCAATTGTATTTAATGGTGTTATGTAGTTGTGTTGTCATGTTGTGAATGTTGTATTGTAGTAGACCTCAACTGTATTTAATGGTGTTATGTAGATGTGTTGTCATGTTGTGAATGTTGTATTGTAGTAACCCTCAACTGTATTTAATGGTGTTATGTAGTTGTGTTGTCATGTTGTGAATGTTGTATTGTAGTAACCCTCAACTGTATTTAATGGTGTTATGCAGATGTGTTGTCATGTTGTGAATGTTGTATTGTAGTAACCCTCAACTGTATTTAATGGTGTTATGTAGTTGTGTTGTCATGTTGTGAATGTTGTATTGTTGTAACCCTCAACTGTATTTAATGGTGTTATGTAGTTGTGTTGTCATGTTGTGAATGTTGTATATGTAGTAACCCTAACTGTATTTAATGGTGTTATGTAGTTGTGTTGTCATGTTGTGAATGTTGTATTGTAGTAACCCGCAACTGTATTTAATGTGTTGTATAGTAGTTGTGTTGTCATGTTGTGAATGTGTATTGTAGTAACCTCACTTGTATTTAATGGTGTTATGTAGTTGTGTTGTCATGTTTGTGAATGTTGTATTGTAGTATACCCTCAACTGTATTTAATGGTGTTTATGTAGTTGTGTTGTCATGTTGTGAATGTTGTATTGTAGTAACCCTCAACCGTATTTAATGGTGTTATGTAGTTGTGTTGTCCATGTTGTGAATGTTGTATTGTAGTAACCTCAACTGTATTTAATGGTGTTATGTAGTTGTGTTGTCATGTTGGATATGTTGTATTGTAGTAGACCCTCAACTGTATTTAATGGTGTTATGTAGTTGTGTTGTCATGTTGTGAATGTTGTATTGTAGTAACCCTCAACTGTATTTAATGGTGTTATGTAGTTGTGTTGTCATGTTGTGAATGTTGTATTGTAGTAACCAACTGTATTTAATGGTGTTATGTAGTTGTGTTGTCATGTTGTGAATGTTGTATTGTAGTAGACCTCAACTGTATTTAATGGTGTTATGTAGTTGTGTTGTCATGTTGTGAATGTTGTA